>NC_135873.1:14743614-14808614 GCF_031162955.1 Sander vitreus | reverse complement strand
CTACAAAATCAACAGAGGAAACACCGCTCCATATCCACACACAACACTAGTTAGTTGTACAGTATGCATCCTGTCTGCTTTTTTGTAGCCATGGCCATGTTCACTGTCATGACATCTTGCTTTCCATTACAAAACGCTTGAAGCACACTTAACAGGTGTAATAGTTGTAGTTTTTTTAGTTGTCTCTGGCTCAGCTGTCGATCACTCTCCTTACAGGTTTACTCGAGGGCCAATGAACAGGAGCCATGTGGCTGGTGGCTGGCCCGGGTCCGAATGATGAAGGGAGAGGTAAGTGTGTTTTTTTTTTTTTTTAAATGAGATAAACAATTGGTAAAAGGATAGAAAAAGCAAACTTTATTAAACAATGTTTTCATCGCTGATGCACACGAAAACGGAGCATATTCTTTTTACTTTGGAGACGTGTTTGTCTTTAGGGTGTTTTTTAAATCTCCTTTCGACCTCTGCATGTGTCCATTAGTTCAAACAATATAGTCACACAACTGTATATTACGCACAACGTCATGTTGTGTTGTCTTGTCATAAACCACAGCAAATCCGGTCTTGTTTGCCTAATCTTCACGGTGCCTTGAACGCGGTGGAAGCACCAATGCGCTGAAGACCTTGTTGGTTTCTGAGTTTTAGTTCCTTGGGCTTTAAAGTTCCTGGAGCTATTTAGTTGAACAGGGCTAATATTGTTAAGAAGGAGATACCTTGAGTCAGTGATGAGATCCAGCTTCCTCTGTATCTCACGCTTGTAATAATTAGTAATAGAGGCGAAGCAGCGTCATCAGTGTTTTTGTGGTACTGCCAGTAACTGTTTTATTGAGCTTTAAGTACTGCCATATGCAGAGTGAATACAGGCGGCCTGTAGGAAGATAAGCACTGCTGGGTAATGAGCTCAAAGAGCCACTATGTCCTGATGTGGTCTGACACTGTACCTTCAAATTATATTTCCCATACACCCTGTGCTTTTTCTTGGCACTGTCTTCTTGTGACAACATGGATTTGCACCAGGCTCGGTCTAACTGGCACAGTTGGCTTATTTTGACGTATTTGTTGTTTGTTTTTTCATAAGTTTGAAATAACCAAGAACCAGAGTTGGCTCTTGGTCACCAGTACGAGTGGCAGGTTGAATAGTGGGTCAGTGTGATTATGGAAAGGACAGCGTTGTAGTGCTCCTGTGCCAGGGGTGTTGCTGCCGGTGTTGCTGCCGGTGTAGTGCTGTTATTTGGAGCCGTCTGATAAGAGGAATGTCTGCAGGAATGTCTAGCACTGACTGATGGCTTTAATTCTGTCCTTTTGAGCATGGAGTGTGCGGTGTTCATCTCACTGCCTCACTCTCTCCTGTGGTTCCCCTTTCTCTCTCTCGTCATTTTTTATTTTTTTTTTATCTTACTGTTACACACTCTGTTCCATCATTGAAACAGATTAAACTGGGAAGGGAATGTAGTATAGCTTCACTTAATAAAAAAATGAAGCTATAGATTTAATGTATTTGTGATGTAAAGTATAATTTCTTAATTTGAGAAAGCAGACCCCAGTTAACTTTTTATTTGACAGCAGATTCAGAATTTGTAACTGGATTGAATACAGCAGTTCCGCTCTGTATATAGCTTGGCATGTTTTTTGTTTGTTTTTTTCAATTCACATTGGTTATCTGAGCCGTCAAACTTTCATGTGTCTGACATTTTTGGCTACATTATTAAAAATCTGTATCTCTTGTGCTGTTTTCAGTTCTACGTGATTGAATACGCGGCATGTGATGCCACATACAACGAGATTGTCACAGCAGAGCGCATCAGGCCCCTCAATCCAAACAGCCCTTCCTCTCGAAACTCCTTCCACAAGGTCCCCATCCCTGTCCCAGAAGACCTGAGGGACATGTGAGTGTCTTTACATTGTCAAATGTACATCCTGAAGATAGATTTATTTGAATTAACATCAGCATTGCGGCATCTTAAGACCCAGACATTGAGCAGTGCTAGAGAAATTGCAGTAAAAAAAAGTAAATGATGAACTGAGATTTTCTTGGGTATATGAATGCATGATTCTACAGGTCGAAACACCGTTCTCTGAATGTTCAGTTATTAATCACAAGTTGTCTCAGTGAGCCGTGATGTTATAAAGGCCCACTGCTGCCAAATGAATAACAAGGACTGACTCTCCTGTGGATTGTTTTCTTGTCGACAGCTGCGAAAATGACAACATTCACAAAGAGTTCAGGAAAGCTATCGGAGCCAACTGCATCTTCTACAGTGCCCAAACACACGAACTCATTGTGCTGGTTAGTACTCGGAATACACACTTCAGCTGGGTCTTAACTCACCAACAAGTGAATGGACTTGATGCATATCCACAGATGAGGAAATAATACAAAGGAGCTGTAATAGATCTCACATAAAACTTTGAAAGGAATTTGTTGGGTATTGTTAAGATAGTTAGGTGTGGATTTGAATCCAGCTCATGCCCCATAGCTTGCCTGCTCTTCCTGCCTCTCTTAGGTGTTCTTTTTTTTTTTTTTAGACAAAACAAATACAATGACAAAAGTCTGAATCCACATTTTTGACAACTTTGTCAGTATTAAAGAATCCTTTTTAATATGCTCATTCACAAAGACTGGCAAAACAAATGTTGATAAACTGTAACTAATCTGTTTTTTGGTCATTCACAGTCTACAAATGAAACCACAGTAAAGCGTGCAACTCTTCTGAGCGACATGCATTTCCGCAGCATCCGTACCAAGCTTATGCTAATGTCCCGCAACGAAGAAGCCACCAAACATTTGGAGGTAAACATACTCTTTTTGCACACATCCTGTCAAATACACACTTAATTTTGCCTGTACGTGTGGATATTTGTCACTAAAACATTAGAAGCCCTAGCCAACCATTTTAGCTTAGTTTACATGATTGCACACAAACCGCCTACGCATCCCACCCCCCCAGACAAGTAAGCAGTTAGCGTCAGCATACCAGGAGGAGGTGAGGGTCAGGGAGGACCTGATGGGCCTAGCCATCGGCTCCCATGGTGCCAACATCCAGCAGGCACGGAAGGTACCTGGTGTCACAGCGATCGAGTTGGAGGAGGAAAGCTGCACGTTCAGGATCTACGGAGAGGTACGCTGCTTAATGAGCTTGTGTGCCATTGTACTGTATGTCCTTGCTATGTCAGTTCTTGTCCCGATATATATGGCAAGATGAAGTGCAATTTGGTCTGATGTTTGTCTTTTGTTCCAGTCCCCAGAGGCAGTAAAACAGGCTAGAGAGTATCTTGAGTTCACAGAAGACTACTTTCAGGTACCCAGGAACCTCGTAGGTGAGTGAGCTACATTCCTGAGGAAGCTCATTTTGTTGGTGACAGCATCCCACTTCACATAGTCCTTAATTTTTTTTTAAACCCCCCCCCCCCCAATGTGCAGGCAAAGTCATCGGCAAGAACGGCAAAGTCATTCAGGAGATTGTGGACAAGTCGGGCGTGGTCCGTGTCAGGATTGAGGGAGACAACGACAAAAAGCTTCCCCGTGAGGAGGTAGGCAGGCAGGGGGCAGGCAGGGACGACACTGCCAGCAGCAAAGAGGTGAATGGACCGCTCGGCTGGCCTCCCAGTCCCCTATAACCACCCCGAAAAGCAAAGATTAGTAGCTAGCTGCAGCGGAGTGTAAAAGTCCCATGTGCTGTCTGCTTTGACACCGTTCCATTCTGCTGCTTTTGTCTCTCTTGTTTTGTCACTAGCACTTAAGTTTCCATTGCTGTCAATACACACAGCCCACTGCACAGCATATGTCAGTTACGATGGCTGTGTGTGGGCACAACTGTCTTGTTGTCTCTGATGGGTTGATATGTTTCTGTTGAGTGTGCCTCCTGTGGTTTTTAAGCATACTAATCTTTCCAACTAAATGTTGTTTTTGACGAAGGTCTGAACTGTTTCCTAGTCGGGGATATCTCCCCGATAATGGTGCTCAGTGTTTATAGTGATGATTCAATTGTATTCATAGTGTCAAATCATAACAAGAGTTATCTCAAGACACTTTACAGATAGAGTAGGTCTAGACCACACTCTTATCATTTACAAAGACCCAGCAATTTCCCACGAGCAAGCATTTGGTGCAACAGTGGCGAGGAACAACTTGCTTTTAGGCAGAAACCTCAGACAGACCCAGGCTCTTTGTGGGAGGCATGGGAGTCACTGCTGCTACTTTGGAACACAGACACTGATACAGATATACAGACGTAGAGAAATATGATTCATAATTATAGCATAGATGATTATCTGTTTGTTTTGTTGTTTTTTTAAAGACACTCAACTCTTCATCTAACCTCTCTGTGTTTGACCAGGGCATGGTTCCCTTCGTGTTCGTGGGAACTAAAGAGAACATCAGCAATGCTCAGGCTCTGTTGGAGTACCACGTGTCCTATCTCCAGGTTAGTCGATCCTCCATGTTCACCAGTAGATGGCGGCACTTGCCTCTTTTTCTGTTCCTATCACTAAAAAAAAAAAAACGTACGTTTACTGCATTTCTGTCGTCTGCACTTGCTGCGGCCGTTTTTACTCTGACTTTAATTCCATAGAGGTGTTTTTTGCTCAGAATGTCTGGACATTTAGTCGAGGAAATGTTACGTGACATGTGGGGGTAAGGACAGGGTGCTGTTGGGAGATGTGGGCGTATGTGCAGGGTCATTTCGTATTGGTCACCTGTTACCCTCCTGTCCTACACCACATGCGGAAAGCTGCTTAGGGCACCTCGTTTTGCCCTTACCTCATGTGCTTTTATAAATAGCCCCTCTCTCTGGGATGGGGTGAAGGGTACACATGAGTTTAGATTACCAGCTATCTGGACCCTCAGCTTCCAAAAATAACACCAAACCCTTGCCCTGCCCCACTTCCTTCACGTCCCTCCGTGGAGGTTCAGCTGTTGTTGGTGGAGGCAGCTGTCGCACTGTGAAGTGAGACCCCCTCCTCCAAATAAGCCACCACTAAACCACCAAAAGAAACTGCTGTCATTGCACTGCTGCCATTAGACGCCAAAGCTAGAGCTGGGCAATATCTCAATATTATATCGATATCGTGATATGAGACTAGATATCGTCTTAGATTTTGGATATCGTAATATGGCATAAGTGTTGTCTTTTTCTGGTTTTAAAGGCTGCATTACAGTAAAGTTATGTTGTTAAGTCATTATATCCACATTACTGATGATTATTTATCAAAAATCTCATTGTGTAAATATTTGGTTGCGGTATCGATATCGAGGTATTTGGTCAAAAATATCGTGATATTTGATTTTCTCCATATCGCCCAGCTCTAGCCAAAGCCCACCCCCCTCTCTTCTATAAAGATGTCAGCAAGCAAACTGATCCATTGAACTTTATCCTGGCTGTGACTTTGTGCTGTGAGTGAGAGCATTGGTTGCACATGGTTGGAACGGTGGTTTGGGTAATCCCCGGCAAAATGATACTGTGTAGCTGGAGAATTGTTCACTGGCTCAAAGCACATCCAGAACATTTCTGCCGTTTTCTACCAAAAAGCCCTTTCCCAACCTTGATCACTACAACTAGTACGTTTAATCAAATCAGCCATCTGATAACATTTGGTAGGTGTTTCAACAGAAGTAGGTGTTCTGTCTAAATGGTTATTTTCAGGGTTCTTGCTGGGTTGAATTTGCCCACAGTCCCATCTGGTTGGAACACTGAACTTTACGCATTACTGCCACTTAGTGGTAGAGTGATAGACTTAATAACGAGCACAAGACCAGCCCAGGCCCACAGCAGGTGTTTTAAGACCATGGCCAAACTAGTAGTCGGCAGCAAAATCTGTTACTGCTGTGAGTTGAAAGCTGTAATGCTTCAATTGATTAATGTCGATTTTATAATCGGGGTTCCCGTTGATCCTGAAATTAGATTTTCAGAATTTAAGGTCATAAAATGTATTAAGTCTTATTTTCAATTCTGGTAAGTCTTAACATTTTGAGGTGATACCTAGTTGCATGAGACATATCCCCCCCAAGGAGTCACTTCTGTTATTTTTGATAGTTGCTAGAATCTGGATAATGTTTTTAGTGCAGAGCCACAACGGCCAATATGCGACATGGACAGGAGGGGACTTTTATTTTGGTGACCGCTTAGCTGGAGGTGTGAGTGTGAGTGTGTGAGTGTGTGTGTGTGTGTGTGAGAGATAACGGCCAGAACAGCTTCATTGTTTTACACCTTGTCTAAATTAATAATTCCATTTAAATTGATATCTTTTGGCTCGCTGGCCAGGTCACCTCGTCATGCTATTTGGCTCAGGAACCTTATGTTTCACTAAATGTTGGAAGATGCAATATGTCCTCCATGGTATTGGTGAGACAGGAGTAACTCACTTTGTTAACTTTATTTTTTTAAAGGCAGTTTATGTAGGTGCTTTTTGTTTTTCCATGCATTTTACTTATGGCCGTACGCCAAAGTGTATGGGATGCAGGGAGGAATGGGCATTTTGTTGAAACATTTCAATAAACCACGTGCTGAGGAACAGGCTTTGAAGTGTACACTACAACTCCAACTGTCTCATCGTCCCTTTCCTGTAGGAAGTGGAGCAGCTGCGCCTAGAGCGTCTCCAGATTGACGAGCAGCTCCGTCAGATTGGGGTTGGGTACCGCGCGCCTCCTAGTCGAACTGGGGGCCCTGGTGTTGAACGGGAGAAAGGCTACATGACAGATGACAGCAGCAACTCACTCCACACCTCTCGCACCTACGGAGGCCGCGGCAGAGGGCGTAGGCCCTCCAACAGCCAGTACTCTGGATATGGTGAGAATGAAGGGGCTGAATCATGATTTCAGCTGGACGCATCGGAGAGTAATGTAGACAATAAAAAGAAGAAAAAAAACGATTCTGTCATTTGAAACGTCCTGTGCTTATGTTTGTTTTTACCTTACTTGATCTGCTTGATCCAGGCACAAACTCTGAACTGTCCAATGCTTCTGAGTCCGAGGATCTTGGCGAGCGAGACCAGAGGCCCCGTGGCATCGGCGGCGATGAGAGAGGCTCCCGACGGGGGGGCAGGGGCCGAGGCTCTAACCCAGGACGAGGCCGCGGAGGGCCAGCATCCAAGCCTTCCAACTCCATCAGCTCAGGTAGTTCAAGCCCATGTTTAGGTTACCAACAAACCAGGGCCTTAGATTTCAACCTTTTACTGAGGAAGCTCAGCCACCACCGCACCAAATCCTGTTCTCAATTTAACACTTTGTCGTTACATACATTTGTGTAAAGGGCTGCACCCCCTTTATGCTGTATATAAAATGTATTTTTTATTTTGTAACTCATATGTGGATTGCGTGTGTGTGTGAAGCACTTTGTAACTGCGTGTTTTTAAAAGTGTAATATAGATAAAAGGTTACTTACTTACTAAGTTTCTTTAAATATCCACATAAACCACTCTTCACATCGGCAACAATTGGATCCACCGCACAGCGCTTATTTAAAAAGAACAATGTGGCATTAGGCTATATTCCAGTCCAGCGGGAGTGCTCACTCCACATAAAACGCTGCATTACATCACTTCCAGCAATCTTCAGGGAGAACAATGAGGCACAACAGCGTCACCGATCTGTTTTAACCAAAGTTACCAACTGTAGCTTTAAAGTCGGCTTAAGAAGGATACTCAATTTTTTTTTAAATAAGGCAGTCTTTGTGTTAAAACTAAAACAAAAAGAGTGAAAAAGAAATGAGAGAAGATAGTAGAAGTGTAGTTGCAATACTAATTTTCTGTGGCACATCCAGTGCTGAGGGACCCAGACAGTAACCCGTACTCCCTGCTGGAGGGTGAGGGAGAGCTGGCCGACGCAGACATCAGCGAAGGCATGGGAGGAGATCGCCGCAGACGCTCCCGCCGCCGCCGCAACGACCAGGAGCCCAGCGTGATGGACGCCGCTGCGGAGTCGGACGGCCAGGCCGGCCCCAGCGAGAACGGACTGGGTGAGAACTTTAGTGCTGTATTCTCGCCTCTGTTGCATAATCATTTGTGAACCAGAAACGTTTGCCGTGGCTCAGAGTAGGAATGCACCGGCACATTGTAAATCTCTCAGCTGTGACTTTGTCGGAGATAGTAACCCTTTCCCTCATTTGACTGTTAGATGAAGAAGCGCGACCTCAGCGCCGCAACCGAAGCCGCCGCCGCCGTAACCGCGGCAACCGCCCAGAGGGAGGTTCAGCAAGCCGTGACAGACAGCCAGGTGAAAGTGGTGAGTCGCCATGTTTTACGAGTCAACATTTTCCTCTTCAGAATGACCAGGATATTCTCTTATCAATAAAATCCTCTTCGATCATGCTTGTCTTTGCAACGTGATATCAAGACTTTGCGTAAACACACACGCCCACTTTCTTTAGCCAACTGGCGTGTTATCTGTACGCATTTTGAGCTATCCGCGTGTATGTCTACGCTGTATACGGCAGACGTAAACATACACGCCAAGTGGTGTGTTATCTGAACGGCGTTGATAAACACGCTAAAAAGCGAGTATTGCGTCTTGATAACATGCCAAAAATGGCATACGAATTGGCGTGTCATACATACGCCACTTCATGAGATCAGTCTGGTCTTTGGCATTATAGTTAGTTATTATGGGCTACAGGGGTGCTGATAGAACATCTTAAAGTACCACCAGGGCCTTCGGAATCTCTTTCTAAGTGTACTGTATGTACAATGTAGCTCCCAGCAATTGTTCTAGCTAACCATTTTCAATGTTTTCAGTGACTGTTGCTGACTACATATCCCGTGCTGAGTCCCAGAGCAGACAGAACCTGCCCCAGAAGGAAAACCACGCTGGCCCCGAGCCCAAGGTACAGGCAGAAACACCCATTTGACCCCGGCCTTAGTTTTCTTGATATAAATCCGATTGTTGTCCATTGTCCATTCTCACCTTTTGCCCCCCCCCCCCCCACAGGAGAACGGGACCAGCGCCACAAAGGACGAGCGAACACCCTCCAAGGGTTCCCCCAGCAAAGGCAAGACCTCGGCCAGCGAGACCCTGACCTTGGTCAACGGGGTCTCGTAAAGAGACGGCCCCGTCCCTCGCGAAACCCAAGTCTAGAGCAAGACTCCATGGCAAACTCTGTCCCTGCTTGCATTAACTTAAACCTTAAACAGATGAGTGAAAAGTACCTGACAAAATACCTGAAATCATACTATGAGAGTGAAAAAGTACAAAAAAACGACAAAACGCATCTACTTAAAAACACACGTTAATGGTGTATGCTATCCTATCTATCAGTACTTAGTGCTTATTTAAAAAAAAAACACAAAAAAAAACTAGCTTGCCAAAAAAGAGCTGGTGGATGTGACTTGATTTTTAAAAATACTGAAATACGAGAAACAGGACGAGACTTTTTTTGTTTGTTTTTTGAAACCGTTGTCTTTATTTGTCTTTTTTTTTTTCTTTTCTTTTTTTTGTTAATTTTGTTCATTGTTTATCACTGGTTTGGACTTGGCGGTCGCTCTCTCAACCAAAACAGACGCGTCTCTTAACAGTGTTAAAGTACAGACTAGAGAGATGGAAGCTGTAGGGAGTGGCGCACAAGCAGACAGTCCAATAGCTTATGTGACGCGACGTTCGCACACTGAACCTGGGAGTGGAGACAGACAGACAGATTGGAATATTGATAGACATTGTGCCTTGAATTTGAAGAAAAAAAATAATAATAATAAAAAAAAAACTTGAGTTTTCCATTTAAGTTTGTTTTTTGTTTCCCAAGAGGAAGAAAAGAGAGAAAGGTGGTCTTCCAGGGTTTTATTTTTATTTTTTTCGGTTCCAAGAAGAGAACAGACCTGTGAGGGAGTGATTTGTAAAAATGAGTGAAAAGAGGATACAGAAAAGGAGGGAGTGGCTGGCCAATGTGAGGGGGAAAGTCCGGTGCCAAACACGAAATTCAAGGCGCTTGTTCTCATTCCGAGTAGAATGGACGGCGTAGGGGGGGTCAGTGCGCGCGTGTACGTATGTACGTGCGCGCGTGTGTATGTGTGTGTTTGTGTGTGCACAGTTGCGATATTTGGCAACCACAAAACAAAACTGGGGAGGGGTGAGGTAACAAAAACGTAACGCAGCCCTGGGCGGGTCGCACGCACGGTGAGGCATCTCTATTTATCAACAGGCCTAAGGGGGGGGGCCTTCCTCCTCCTACCTGTTCTAGGTCTTTTTTTGAGGGTCCAGGGTGGCTCCCATACAGCCTTGTAAACAGGACAAGCTGAGACCAGACAGACGGCAGACTTGAACTATAGATTTAGACTTAAAGACAAAACTATACCGTGCCTCTTTCTCTGTGTCGGAGGGGGCAGCGGTGCTAGCTTCCAGCCACACTTGTGTCTTGATAAAAAAAAACAAAAAAAAAACCACTGCAGCACACAGCTCCGAATGCACACGAGGGCGAACCACCTTTCTGGGACAGGTGCTGCTAGTGGGGGGGAAGGGCCTGGAAACTGCGGACTGTGGGGATTGGGACAGCTTCAAATGACCTGAGAAGCCACATGACACACAGGCTCACACTTGCAGGATACATACAATAGGCATACACGGCAGGGGTGCGTGCAAGTCGGCGCGGTCGCCTCGTAATGGCGCAAAGTAGAGGACCGCAACAGAAAAGCTGAACAAAACCAAGCGTGGTGTCTGTCTTGTTCCTAGCAGTTTGGGTTGGCAAAATGGAGTAAGAGAGGGACTCGAAACCTCCCGTGGCTCTCTGCTCATATTGTTACTGTTGTCTTGGTTACCGCTCTCAAGTTCTTTTTGTTGCTATTTCCACATCTTAGAAAATATGAAATAAAAAATTGAAGTGAAATCAACCTCTTCTCTGGAGATGAACTTTGATTTCTCTGTCTTGTGAGTTTGCAGTCTATTTTTCTAACTTGCATGGCGTTTTAGTTAACGACTAGTAGGTGGTGCCTGTCCTGTGCATGAGGAAAGGGTGTTAATTAATCTGACTTACAAAGCCATTGTTTCATTCACTAGAATTGCTGCTAATGTACACATTGAATGTCCAACTAACGTAGAAACTCTACCTAGAAGAGAGTGAGACTATTTGTGACTTTTTAAAAAAAAAATAAAAAAAAAAATAAAAAAAATCCTTTCCTTCCCCCACCCGCCACTCATCTGCCCAGAACGCCCAAGTTTCTATCGGTGGATTTGAGTCAGGAAGGGACCCACTCCTTCGCTCACAAGTTTTCGGAGTCACACACACACACACAAAGTATTAAATTACAAAGGGCAACATTGTGCATGACATGCAAGCGTCCACATGACCAAAGGTTTTGAGAGACAAGATGAATGGGAGTGTGGTTGAGATGACCCAGATGCTGCTGTCATACATTTCTGCTCACCTGTATGTTGTGTTTTTAAAGAATGAACGAGCACTTGAGTATTTGTACCTTGGTTCAGTTGCATGTGTGTGAGTGGAGGACGAAGCCCTATCTGGAATGTTTGTGTTTACCTTGATACCTCATTGTGTGAGTACTGTATATCCTAATGTATCTGTATCCCTCACGTCCTGTTGAAAGACTGCTGGCTGCTGTGTGTGTGTGTGTGTGTGTGTGCGCGTGCGTGTGTGTGTGTGCGCGTGTCTGTGTGGATGCTGGTTGTACAGTCGACTCCTCACTCTGTCAGATTTTGTCTCTGGTTTTCTCACTCATGTTCTGATGGCAATAAAGGACTTTTCATTGTTTGGTATACATCTTTTCTGAACAGTTTGTTCTTTTTAGTATAGGCCCAAACTCTGACAAAAGCAGCCGGAACAAAAAATCAGTTGAAACATTTTTTTTTTTTTTTTTAAGTAATGTATATTATACTGCAGTCATTTAAGCAATTCAATTACTTGGTTACAAAAAAAGTGTTCACTTCAGATTTTAAACTATGCCAATTTTGAGTTTATAGACGCATGAGTGAATTCCAGCTGTTGTAGACAGACTGTAGAGTGACTCAGCAGGATATTTACAGCATCATGGTTGTTTGACTGTTTTCTGGACCTACAAAGACACTGGATGTGATGCATCTTTCCCCGACCTGTAAATGATACTCCTGAGCACACAGGAACGTGCACGGCATCTGTCAGAAGTATTTGCTCCCCTCTTGGACTTATGTAATTACGTGTTTGACAGGCATGAACAGAAAAACGTAAGTGCCGGAATAAAACATTCACTTTCCAATCAAAAAACTAATAAAGGGACATTCTTAACACATCTGATCAGGAGTGTGAGCCTACAATACAAGAAGGGCAGTAGGGAGTCTTAACACTGTAGCTCCAGAGACACTGAGACCCAGTGTACATACAGCAACTGTTGGCTGGGTGCTTCGCCAGTCAGCTTTATGGCAGCATGGTAATCTATTTGCCACTGTTTTAAAAAAAAAAAAAAAAAAAAATCTGGGGTGAGTTGGATGGCATTTGGGAGATTCTGAAGCTGTATTTTTTCTCAGTGTGGTTCTAAGTTATTCTTGGAATAATAATACACTGTTCACCCTTACTATTTCCTGGAAAGTTACCTGCTGTCGGAGATGAACTTGTTTTCTTGGACTCCCATAGGGATGTAGCATCTTTCAGGTGTGCTTTTTTCTTTTCTTTTTTTTAAATGATGCTTATGGGATTAATCAGAGGAACGTCAGCAGGAGTGACAATGGCCAGAGGGCTTGTTCCTCCCAAAGTCTCCAGACAACAAGCAGTGCTTGAAGACGATGCACGGATCAAATTAGTAGCATTAACTAAACTGTTTAAATATGAAATGTATGTATCTATGTTGAGTCTGGTTTGCTGAATTCTGTCTCACGTCCAAGCCAGAGAGGAATTCAGAAGACTGCACTGCACAAGCAGGTATTGATTTCAAGTATCACTCTTAGAATATCATTAATCACGTGTCATTTGTTTTGTCGTTTCCCATTTTACTGAACTTTTCATATTCTCAGTGTCAGTTTATCATGCATATAGTATTCCTCGAACGTGCCTTGGCTTCATTGTGAGTTTACATTGACCTATTCAGCAATATTGTATACTTTCTAGATTGTATATAATGTGCAACGGTTTACATTGTTGCTGTGCCAGTTCAGTTTTTTATCCCCATGAGAGCTATTTCTTCATGTAGTCTTAATGGACCAAACAGGGACAGAGAGATCTGTCTTTTCTGTCCAGGTGAAATTCACACATGGAGAGTGGTGACTGGCAGGAAATGGTTTCTCTCTCCGCAGGAAGTGAGTCATGAAAATGCCAACGATGTTTTTTTCTGTTTAATTTCAGTTTGAAAAGGATATGCATGGGGATATTTAAAAAGAGTTGATCCTTTCTCTTGGGCTACATTGTGTCACAGATTAAGCTACATATTTAAAGCCGAAATCAGCAATTTTCTTTTAATAGGAACAATGAATTCGTAGCTTGCAGTGGAGCTCTGCCCCCAAGTGGCCATACAGACAAAAATAACAACGACAACAAATATGAATGCAGCTTTATATTTTAATAAGGTGTTGTTCACTTTATTAAAAATGCACTACACGTTGAGATGTTAAGATGAAAGACATGAGTTATTCACATCGCCTCGACCTAAATCCACGCACTTATAGTAGTATTTAATTATTCCTACGTGGGGATTATAATTCACACGGACATCATTTAACACAATTTTAATTATTCATTTCATCAACATCATTCATGTCCTTCAACCACTTTTATTTATTATATAGCCTATGATATATGAATACATATGACAAAAGATAATAAGTGTGTCTATATATTAACATATATAATCCAATAAAGATGAATAACTGATATTGACAAAATAAAAGAAAGATAATACATATATATTTTACACAAACTTCGTTGTCCAATTTTAAAGTTTGAAAAAAGTTAAAAGCGAACTTTTTTACAAAACAGGAAGGCCATCTCATGAATGAACAAAAGCCTTTTTCCGGGTAAAGCCTTTCTTCATACCTTTAACCAATCACAGGCCGTACTTTTTGAGAGACACAACTATCCACCAATCAGTTTCATACTTGAGCGCTTTTATCCCCTCCCCCCCCAGACGGACGGTATCCATGAAACGTAACTGAGGAGTTTCGACTTCGTTGTGGCGCCGTTCGCAAGCTGTGAGTAGTCTTTCGTTTTTGTGTTGTTTCTCTCTGTTCGTTTCTGTTGCTTTCATATCACTTTAGTTTTACACGCGTATCAACGTACCTGCATACAATAACAATATCAATGGTTGAACTGAAATTGTATTTGGTTTAGTCACACATGAGGCAACATGGCTAACGTGGATAGCTAGCTAGCTAATAGCTAACTATTAGTCTTGGCTCGCTCCATTCAAATGAAACGAGCCTGGCTCGGCCTTGCTAGCAGCACTCTGACCAGGAAGTGAAAACGCGGAAACTTATTTGACTTTTTGTTTTGTTTTTAAAGTCCCTTGTATTTGAAGTCGTACAGCTTTTAGACCGATAATATAAGTTAACGTAAAGGTTAATAAGGGCGAAGATAAGCGTGCCACTTGTTGACAGCTGTGATAATTGTTGAGCTCTGTCGGGTACATGCTAGACTGTTGCTACAGAACGTATTTGACGTAACGTTAGGTGTTGTGGTGAAGTGTTTTTCCCCAGTCGAATAGTGTTTCCCTCCTGTTAAAATTATTGCGCGCGCCCCGTGGTTAAGGCCATGGCATATTTGGTTCAGGTTAAGGTAAGTTAGGGGAAACGCACCTCGTCGGGGAAACGGTCTTCGACCCACCGCCGGCATAACGTTACTGCGCAAGCGTCAACACTTAAGTTAGGAGCTAGCTAGCTATTACGGGTAAATGTTAAGTTAAAAGACTGTTAGGTTTCCATCTCGTTACTTATAATATTAATCACCTCTTCGTGTAGAATTAGTTCTGAAGTAGGTTATTGCTGCATTTGGCCTCATATTCACTACTACGCCGCATAGAAACTGATTATACTGTATTCTTATTTCTGTTTATGCGTTGTTCTAGCGTTTTATGCTGTTTAGCACTTTGAGTTTCTGTGTAATTATACTGTGCTATATAAATAAAAAAGCCATTAAAACAGGGTTCAAATAACCGTTTGTGTTGACGCCTGCGCGGTATGCCCGTGTTGTCGTTAACTACGTTCTAGCATCTACCTACAGTCGTCTCCATTACAAGCTGTCTAATTCCTGATAATGACGTTATGGGTTCACCATTTGCTCTCTCAGGGGTAACCTTCTGGTACTAAATGGTGTCTCTACCCCTTTTTTCTTTTCTTTTTTTTTTTTTTTTTAAAGAGTACACTGGAGCAACAATGGTCAAGATCTTCATTGGGAACCTGTCTCAGCACACTGAGAAGGAGGACATTGAAGCTCTGTTTACCCAATATGGCACAGTGACAGAATGTGCCAAGTACAAAAACTATGCTTTTGTCCATATGGAAGACCGCAAGTCTGCCACCAAAGCCATCCGTGAGCTCCATCTCCATAAGCTGAATGGCAGACCCATCAATGTGGAGCCCAGCAGAGGGAAGGACCAGTACCCTGTGAAGCTCCACATCGCCAACGTAGAAAAGGGCTTCGACGACGAGCTCCGTGCCCTGTTTGAAGAGTATGGCACAGTCAGAGAGTGCGCCATTGTCAAGAACTTCGCCTTTGTACACATGGACAGTTCTGATGAGGCCATGGATGCCATAAAGGGCCTGGACAACACAGAGTTTCAAGGTAAGTCAATTTGATATTCTACTACGAATTACAGGCTTGGACGTTTTTTGGGGTGCCTTTTTTTTAGATTTGAGGGACAATGATTTTCTCTCTCTCAGGAAAGCGCATACACGTTCAGATATCAAAAAGCAGACCCAGAGGAGAGGAGGAGGAGTACCCACACCCTCCGCCAGGCAGAGGAGGCTATTATCCTCCCCGCTTCCCAGGGGAGAGGCCCGAGCATCCCTACAGAGAGCGCATGCCCGCTTACGCTCCTCTGCCTCCGCCGCCCCCTCCCCCGAGACGGGCATCGTATCCCGACCGTGGCTATGGCGAGCGTGACGCCTACGGGATGGTCGATTTCTATGAGAAATACAGAGCCCGCCCTTACAGCATGGCTGGCTACGATGGCAGGCGTTCCAGTGACCCCCCTCCTCCGCCTCCCCCCTCTGCACTGGTTAGAGAACGTCTCGGCATGGGTCCCCCTGACCCGTACGACCGCCGTCCGCTCCCTCCCCCTCCTCCTCCGTCCTACATGGCCCGGGATCGAAGCCCCATCAGACGAGCCCCGCCTCCGCCCGCTCCCTCAGCTGGTAACGGGTACTCCTACGAGCGGTCCCGGCTGTCCCCGCTGTCCAGGGCTCCCATGTATGCTCCGCCGATGTACGGAGCTCCTCGCCCGAGGGACTCCTTCTCAGAGAGAGGGCCGCCGCCGCCACCCCCACGATATGCGGGCTATTAGGCACACAGGAGTGTAATTCAAGGTGAGGACATAAGAGTGGATGGCTCATGACATGTTAAATCACATTGATAGGAAGTAGGCATGATTTGATGAAATCTTAAAATGACAAATGTACGGAAATGAATGTGAGAGCTCGGTCCGTAAATTGAGGTAGAATCACGCTTTAAACCATCACCATCAGCCAGAGCTCTCAGTACCTGTAGATCTAGTCCAGCCAAGAGATCAATATACAACAACCTAGCAATGCTGATAGAATCCTAAAATATTGCTGCTTTAACATCAAAGATCAGTCTTGCGCGTGTCCTGAGTAAAACGCGCTCCTTGACATGTCGTGTGCTCTCTTTCCAGGTTTAGAATATGACAAGATCGTCGTCGTCTGCAGATGTACGTGGCGCTATACATCCCCCCCGTCTATGGTGGATTGCGTTGCGTTCGCCTGAGACTTACTGGAGCCCCATACTTAAAAAAAAAACGAAACAAACAGAAACATGATTCCATGTCTACAGTTCACGTATTCTTCTGAGCTGTTTTATGCCTTTTTTCTGTTCCTCTGCTTGTGTTACTGTTCAACTCCTTCAAAATGTTTTTGCAGAATACGATGCTGGTTATTTCAGTGTGACGCAGTACTGGTAATGCCCCAAATCTCCTGCTCTTCAATCTTTCTAAATTGATACGGCCTCTGGGAAACTGTGACATTTTATAACAAGGGAAGTCAGTTAAATGGAAACCATATATAGTCTTTGTAAACGGCATCATTGTGCTCACACTAAGGTTGGTTAATCAAAATTAGTTTATAAAATACATGGTGTGGCCGGTTGTCCCATTTGCGTAACATGTTAGGCAAATCAAAAGTTCCAGTGTGGTTTTGTTCTTTTTACACTTTGTTATCTTTTCTTGCGAAAATAGAATCTATAGCATCATTATGTATGATTTTTATTTACTTTACAAGTTGCATTTCATTTAAAGGCTTTTTAATAAACAAATCAAACCAAAAACTCGCTTTTAACTGTCAAATTATTCCTCGTGTAAGCCTTTTAACGACTCGGCAGGCTGCCACCATTCACCAGACCAGATCTAGTATTACTCGGGCGTTTAACTCTTAACGCGCCATTCTTCACACCCTTGAGAGTTATCCGCTTGACACACGGTAGGTGATGTTCTGTCAGCCCTGTTCAGTTCCTGTGAAAATGCTGGAAAACACGCGAGACAGTAGGCTCGTTGGAGACGAGCCAGGTCTGCGCAGAATCGATCGCCGCTCGATGCATGCTGGTTAGATTTGTGTCTGACCTGATCCGACTCGCTCTGACGTCATGCACACGTGGGCACTGATAACCTCACCAGATCAAGGCGGCCGCAGGTTTGAGACGCAGGCAGCGCAGTTGCTTTTCACCGACTGCAAGACCCAGGCGGACCCAGGGCATGCTGGGAAACACCGGCCTATCAGCTGATCTAACAGCTGATTGGGTCAGAATCGACTCAACATGATGACGTTTTTATATACTTTTTACGGTTTTTGAATTGGAGGGATTTGAACTATTTGTCTGATTTAAATGTTTATTCTGGGCAAACCACATGATAGTGATGTTTAGAAGTCAGAGACTAAATCTGTTCAGATTACAGATCATCTACAGTGTGTTAGTTAAAATCAGCAACAGATTGCATGTAGAGCATTTTGACATCTACTCTGTCATAATTAAAACAACTGGAGACTGTGTACGAGCTGATATATGGATCTGATAACATTTTATTAAATCAGAATCAGACCACAGTGTTTCTGTGACTTCCTGTTCAGCCTGAAGGCTGCTGGAATCGGCTGGAAACTGTCCGACTTGACCGGCTATTTGTCACCGCCCCCGGCTGCTGCTGCCTGCTCTCGTCCACTTTACAGGCGCAGTTCATCTCCAACGAGCCTGTTTGGGTGTTTTGCAAACAAAAGACCCATCTGCTTGCCATCAAACTTGGTTCAAGTGAGCAACCAAGCGTGCAATGTGAAGTGAGGAAATCATTTTAGAGCAGCTGTTCCCTGACCACCAAGGTTAAATAGACTACTACTTTCTTGAATCGTTGCTAGTGTAAAAAAAAGTGTAGCTGGCCACAAATCCAGGACTGACAACCAATGTGTTTTTGATGCAGCTTCTTATCTGCTGCAATGCGTTGTCCCTGAGAGAGAGAGAGAGAGAGACACACACACACACACACCTGCAGCTTTCCTTAGTAACCGTTGTCCATAGCCTACCTTGTGTCGAGTCGATTAGTGGTGTTCCTAGAATTAGAACAATAATTAACTGAGCTTTCCAATGGCCCACGTTTCTGTCTTGCAACATTTAAGTCTAGATTTGCATTCTTCATTTCCCTGTCATTGAGTTCACACTACACTTTTGTCAGTTTCCATTATTGTCCTTTACTTTCAACATTTTATGAATGTGTAAGTACCACAAATTGCATGCAGTCTTGGTATTCTTAGTATGTGTGCTCTTTGTAGGTTGTTAGTGTCAATGCTGGAGATGCCTGCTCATGGTAAGTCCTCCTCGGAAGATGTGCAGCATCCTGTAGAAGAGGGGTAGGTATCGTTTAAACTTTTCAAACACTTACTCACGCAACTAATGGTCTCATGTCTCCCTCTTGTGTTAATTAATTCATACTGCAGTGTTCCCATACATTAGGAAGAATCAGTCTATAAAGTTGTTGGAAGCCTTGACATTTTTATTTAATGCACTCCAGTTGTGCATCTTGCAAGTTTTTTGCATTAATCATTCTCCTAGATATGAGGTAATGAAGATATGATAGTGTTGTGATGAGTGGGATCGCTGACCCTGTTTCTTCGGCTCCAGGCATGTCTCTGCTCTGCCAGCTGTAATGGTTCTTAAAAATGAATTCAAAGGAGTTTGTGGTCTCTGAACATCACAAGATGGGGTCAGGTGGCCCTGTAGTTAAAAAGGTAAAGCAGTGCGAGTTCACTGTGAAGTCCATAACAGACTTCTCTATTTTGTGAGCTTTGAGTGAAGTGTCTTCTGTTTCCACAGGAGGTGGATTGACTGGTGAGCTAGAGGGGAATGTCCAGTCCTCGGAACAACCTGCACTGTCGCACGCTTGATCCGTCTCAAACAATGACAAAGACCCTCCATCAGTCTCACCCACGGGGGGGGGGGTCCTCTAACCTGCTGCTCCCCAACCTGAGGGGTCCCGGGTCACCACAGCTTAACAGGGGCTTGTGAGGCCTTCTTGATTTTAAGGGGTGTAAGACAACCAAAGTTTGGATTATTATTTTAGGTATAAACAGGACCAGAATCAATGTTCCCAGAGCCTTCCCTCTCTGCTAAAAAGCCTCGTCCTGCATTAGAGAAGTATGCAGTTAAAACAATCAAATAGCTAATAAAACCATGGCCAAGTGTCAGGGAGAAGAGAACACTGAATTTGTCTTAAAAAAAAAAAAAAAATGTCCAAAATGGTATGTCCTCTCCAGTAGAATATCCCAGTTGAAATGTACAACTGTGTGTTCAAGCCAAAGCCAGAAGTGGCACTGTTTGGCTACCCCCTGTCTCTACTGACTCATAGTCCCTCTGTACAGCACACCCTTATGTATGGAATGTTAATTGCAAAGAGGCTGATTTTAAGGCTTTGGTAGCCAGAAGCAGTGCCACTCTTCAGGACGTGGCTAAACAGAACTTACCTCTGTATTCCGTATGGAGAAAATCTGATCTGGCATGACGGACAATCTCGCTCAATTTTGAGCAGTTATGAGATTCACAATAGGCCACTCACCTCTTCTTTGATAACGTTTTAATTTAGAGTACCAGTGATGCAACAGTTCATTGTCTTGAGAAATACGCCCAAGGTTTTTTCTTCTTTTCACATTGGCAGATTTTTTTTTTTTTTTTACTCCTAAGCTTTGTCCCTTTTGAATTATGCTACTTGGAAAACACTTAAACATTGAACAAACAAAAAATTAAAACAAACAGACTACATAATGCAGAAAGAATTGTATTGCAAGTTTCTTAAAATGACAGGAAAACTAATCTCTGAGTCACAAGAAATAATCTGCTCAAAGTTCATTGAAATCCCACGTTTAAACAAACGTCCTGCAGTTATTGCGTTCACTATTTGGGTTAATTCAACAGTTTAGTTCAGTTCTGTTATGCGTTGAATGTAAGTTGAAATATCCAGAAAATGTGTCACTTAGTCAGGAGTCGTCAGTTTACTCAAAACATTTTTTCTGTTTTACCAATAATCTTCATGTCTATGAACTACTTCTGAACCCTAAAACTATTTTATACAATATAGCCTACTTGCATACAGATGTTTGTGGCACATTTTAATAAAAATGTATTAGTAAGGAGTTTTTTTTTTTTAATATGGATATAGAATTTTGTATTTAGTTTTTTAGTATGAGAAGTTTAAACCTGAGTAAATAAACATTTTTCTAAAAGTCTGAATCAATGTCTTAGCTGTCTCGTCGTCTTCAAACTATCTGACTATGCATTATACAAAGACACTTTACGTTTTATATTTTTTTGGGGGAATTTAAGGCCTTTATTTTTGTAGGACAGATGGAGACATGAAAGGGGAGAGAGAGGGGGAGTGACCCACAGTGTTGAGGAGTAAAGGGTATATATACAGATGCTGCTCTACCAAGTGAGCTACCCAAGCGCCCAGAGTTTACCTTAAAAGGTGTGGGATATACGAAATATAGACAAGAAGGTACTACAAAATCTCATCACAGTTTTTACTCCAATTCAGCAGTAGGCCTAATGTCTACAAAAATAGTGAATTCCCTTACACGGCAGTAGGCTACAATCGGCCTATGCCACTTGTCTTGATTAATCATAGGATTTGACAATGTGTGTCCTCTTTTCTACTAAAATTAGCAGATGTGCTTGTTCAGCAATGGCTAACGATGCTGTGTTTATTGAGGTGAGAAGAAAAAAAAAATTGAGTTAAGTAAATCCCCCTCCCCCCCTCACAGATCTGCCAAAGGATGTGTCATTTCTCTGTTCCTCTTTTTGGAAGTTTTGTTTGCTCACTCAAGTCATTTGAGTTCAAACGGGCTTTTCCCCTAAGATCACTCCCTTGTTTCTGGACTCTGGTTACAGAAATCATGAGTGTTGTTGAGGGTCATCACAGTGTTGTATGGCCGGAGGTGGTTTTATTTATAGACAAAGATCACGCTGTTGGTACTTGTTATTCCTGACGCCTGCTGTCTGTTAACAACTCCAATAACATCTTCAACATGCTTCAATGACTAGATCAAGAGCTCGCATTGCATTTCCTGTTTAATATGATAAGATTAGGATTGTCCAAACCGACCGGACTTTGGCCTTAGAGCTATTAAAAACAGCAGCACCATGTTTCTTTGTAGGCCTACTAGTGTTTGTATTTTTTAACTCCTGTTGTTTTTTGTCTGATCATGTCATGCATTAGAAAATCTGTTAAGCATGTCTCCACACCGGCTCTGAAATTAGTGGTGGAAAGTAAATAAGTACATTTATTTAAGTACAATGTTAGGGTACTTTTAGTGTTTCCATTTTATGCAACTTTATTCCATTACATTTCAGTTTGAAACATTGCACGTTTTAATAAAATTTATTTTTGGAAATTTCAGGCTTTTATTTGTATAGGACAGCTGAAGAAATGAAAGGGAGAGAGGGGGGTAATGACATGCAGCAAAGGGTCGAGGAGTAAACCTCATATATATATCTATATCTACCAGGTGAGGTACCCAGGCGTCCTCAGTTTTATTTTTGCATAATAATAACCCTACCTTATATATTCTGCAATAATATAACAGGGCAACTGCATAAGAAATACATTTTTCTGATGGTCCTTGTGATTGCACGGTTCGTAAGTGACGTTTTGGATGTAGAACTTTAACTATAGGCTAATCATTGGTGGAAGAAGTATTCACGTCTTTCATTTAAGTAAAAGTAGCAATACTACAGTGTATAAATACTTAAGTAAAAGTCCTGCATTCAAACTCTGAAGTACAAAAGTACTAGCATCGAAATATACTTACAAAAAGTACTCCTTATGCAGAATGGCCCATTTTCAGAATCTTTATTCAGGTCTTTATTTGATTAGCTTTCTTTTAATTACTTTGTATAGCGTATAATGCACAACAAAATTATGATCATTGATTAGTTTATATTTATATTCTATACTTAAGATTCATATTTTTGTATTATTGATCTAAATCTGCAAAGTAAGTAACTTTAGCTGTTAAATACATGCAGTGGAGTAAAAAGTACAATATTTCCCTCCTAAAAGGTAGTGGAGTAGAAGTAGAAACTAGTGGCATATACAATGGAAACACTGAAGTAAAGCCCGTCAAGATTGTACTTAAATACTTCAGTTATTGTAGTTTTAGGCCTACTTGCTGTAAGTAGACTACTTAATACATCTTCCACCACAGAGTGGAACAGAAAGTGCACAACTTTCTGAGAATTTGACACCAAGAGAGGCGACTTATAGTCATCTCAAGCAAATCTGGACAAACCTGTTTCTAAATGTATTGTAGTCGGTATACTGTACCATATATATATATATATATATATATATATATATATATATATATATATATATATCTATATCTATATCTCCTTGGGGGGAGGGGGCATATCAAAGTAATAGATGATTGTCATTAACTAGAGTTAACCTGAAATAGTTATCAAAATGTATGGCTGATAAAACACTATTTAACAACAGCATGTTTACAAATAGACACTTTAATGTGCTCAAGTTGAAAATGTAGAAACAAATAGCTGTATTATACATTAAAAGTAGCTGTTATTATAATAAGATCACAGCTTTTTAACCGATACATGGAGAACTAGAGTAGGCGAACAGGGTGCAAAATAAGACCTAAATAATAATACTATGATTTCACATTACAAGGAGGGATCCAGTTCTAGCCTGCCTTAACTCTAACAACTACACATTGTCATTTGTATTGCATCAAATGCAAGTCGATAACAAAGTTAAAAGTCACATCAGGAATTATACATGAGAGTCTCGTCGGTCTCAAGGGGGCCAAGGAGGCCAACGCTGAGTTCGCCTGGAAGACTGTTGATCACGCGTGAGCCTGTTTCCATGACAGGGCTCATACTAGGCACATACATGCATGTCTCTCTGGGCGGAGGCACTGCCAGCACCTCAAACTCCACCTCGAAGCTCCCCTTGGCCTCGCCAGACTCACGGACGATCAGCATCTCATACTCTCCGAACCGGACCAGGGCCTTGTCCGGGAGATCCATCCTCTCCAGGTAGCCCAGCGCCGAGCTGTTCACGGACAGCCGCCCCCTCTGGCTCAGGTTCTGGATGGCGAACAGCAAGTCTGGGCTCTGGGGGGTGCGGTAGGCGTGGAGGGCCAGCTGCCTGCGGGACACCCGGGCGTCGACCAGGGCGAAAGTGCAGGCCTGGGCGTCACGTCCCAGCCTGAGAGGCTCATCTGCCGAATGTTTGCTCTTGGTCCCCAGAGGAAGCAGACCGAAAAGGCCCTTACAACTCTGCTGAGGGTGGTACAGTTGGACGTGGAGACGAGTCAGGAGATCCTCCTCCGTCTCCATTGTCTGGGAGACATTCATCATGAGGAAAAAATCCAAATAAAAGCTCCTGATGAAATCAGTATCTAGAGCTAGATTAATCTATTGACTTTCAGTGATGAAAGGCTGTTGGGAAAGAAGACAAACAAACCTATTAGGAGTCCAGTGAGGTCAGGTAGTTTACCAGTCAAGACGAAAGTAAAGTAGGCTAATACATTCATTTGTGCCGTGTCTGTTAGATGTCTGTGTCTTAACGTTACCTGAATGTTGAAGTTTTGGAGAAATAGATAGATACTCCGTCCACAGAAAAGCTAGATCAAATGTAGAGTACTAAGCAACAGCTGACTGAGTAACGGTGCTGCTGCTCCATAAGAAAACAACAGTCTCGAGCGCTCAGTTGTTTTCTTCCTCCTCTCTGGAGTTTCGTCACTCATAGAAGACCCAGTGCAATGCTGCTTTCAAGTACAAATTCGGGACGGGAAAAAAAAAAAAAAAAAAAGCATTGCTGCAAATTGTGGATATGGTTAAGCGGTGGTGAAAAGAAAGGTCTGTATTTCGATTTCATTTTGTTTACATGAGGTGAACATGGAAGTTCTGTCCAACAACTGGGGGGTAAGAATGTTAGTAGCCAATTTGTCAGTCTACACAAATACAAGTTCAGTGGACCACTAACATATTTTTGACGAAGAATAATTTAAAACAATGTAATGCCAAATGCCTAAACGCCATGTCACTGACTCCACATTAGTGCTGACACTAGCCTATTAATTGTCTAGCTAGCTAACAATTTTGCTTGTAAATGAATCGTCTTTTATCAAGCTAAATGGCAACAATTCATTCAGTTTCATGCTCCTGAAATATGATTAGGCTATTTTAAGCTGAATATATATATTTGGGGTTCAGACTGCTTCTGGGGAAATTGTAATAGGCATATTTCATGTTCTTACGTTCTTGTAGCTACTTCTGTATTGTAGTCTACCTATGTTTATTTTTTATTTTTTTTTAGTTCTCTAATCAAATGGATTGCTGTTCTCTAATATACAATTTTAAAACGAGCGCCTGAACGTAGCATTAGAGCACCGAAAAGTCCCTGCTGATGCAACTTGAAACAGAAAGAAAGTCACTAACTGCATGGTTTCACATTCCTGACCCAGATCCTTTATGCCCAGACAAAGCAGCATATACCCACCATGACAAGAAACAATCTATATCTGCAAAGTAACTTTAGCTGTTAAATAAATGTAGTGGAGTAAAAAGTAGGCTACAATATTTCCCTCCTAAAAGGTAGTGGAGTAGGCTAGAAGTAGAAACTAGTGGATATAGGCTAATGGAAACACTGAAGTAAAGCCCGACAAGATTGTACTTAAATACTTCAGTTATTGTAGTTTTAGGCCTACTTGCTGTAAGTAGACTACTTAATACATCTTCCACCACAGAGTGGAACAGAAAGTGCACAACTTTCAGAGAATTTGACACCAAGAGAGGCGACTTATAGTCATCTCAAGCAAATCTGGACAAACCTGTTTCTAAAGATTAAGATCAGTGGTGTAGTCTAATGTATTGTAGTGGGTATACTGTACGCTCATTAAAAGTAGCTGTTATTATAATAAGATCACAGCCTTTTTAACCTACATGGAGTAATAGTGTAACAGGGTGCAAAATAATACCTAAATAATAATAATAATCAAGTTGAAAATGTAGAAACAAACAGCTGCATTATACTTTAAACTAAGCCCTGCTATAAAGTTAAAGTGTTACACATTAACCATGCAGGACGGTGGATTACGAGAAGTAGCCTAGTTTCTAACTTGCATTCCTTTAGTGGCATGTCTGCGCTTGTTTACAGTGTATCCTGTATGTGCTGCCTTCTTGGCCAGGGCTCACTTGTAAAGGAGATTGTAATCTCAATGTGATTCTTTTCCCTGGTAAAGTAAAGGTAAAATAAATAAATCAAATATTTATATATTGTAACTACATGGATTAAGCAGTGACAAGTGACCGTATTGGTTAATAAGTAGCCTACGAGACAGGGTTATTACCAGACTTGGACATATCACATATGTGATGGAAGGGGATTTCTGGCAAACCAGGTCAAAACACCATGACGTAATGGCTCCCACTGGTTCTCAAACTGTGGTACAAGTACCACTGGTGGTCCGCGTGCCCCCTCTAGTGGTACACGGGTAGTATCTCTGATATGTTTAAAAAAAAAATCAGCCTGCTATGTCACGTTCATGAACGGAGTGCGCATGCATACATCCATGATTGAACAAGAGTCGTTAACCCATCTTTTTTTATCGTTGTTCATTTTGTATTGCATTCTGGAAAAGCTTTGAAGATGATATGGTATCTAAAACAAAACGTACAATCACACTTGAAGGGAAACATATCATTACCTATTTTGAATGTAAAGATAGAAAGTTATGTAATATTGTAAATCTCTTTATTTTATTAGGCAAGTTCCATATCCATAAGGCAAAAATGTTCTAGATCAACACCGTGCTTCAGACTAACAACTTCCAAAAGGAAAGCTATCTTAATATATGATGTCTGCTCAAATAGCTTTGACTACGTGCTCCTGCTGTTTATATTACTTACGCAGTTTGAAAGTCTGTCACTTTTGTACTATTTTATTTTTCTGTTTAGATTATTACTTTCCTACTTACTTTCATATGATATTTGTACATATGTTTGTATAATTTAGTTTGATTACAAACTGTGATGACTGAATATGCAATTTTACTAGACTAAACCCAATTTAAAATCATTTATAAACCAAACAAAGGAAGGCTTGGAACATCTCCACTTACTGCAATGAATATGATATTTAGGCTACCCATAAGAATCCATGATTAGTTACGAGCTGTGATGGCAAGACAGTCAGCAGAGGTAATAATACATGTATGCGTCAGATTTTGCAAAGTAAAAACAAAATGATTCCAAGAGGAAAGTCTTATTGGAATTCACATTTGGAAGATATAAAATGGAAACAAAAACATGGCTTTTTTTTTACCTCATACGTTTTGTATTTCTAACAAAGTAAAAGATTTTCTATCTCAGTATATGGATGTTGATAGCTTCTTTTTGTGGACGCACTGATGGAACTTGTATCCATCTTTTCTTTCAATGTGGTGCTACTTTATAGACATTTTGGTCAGATGATTTAATAGTTTCACTTTCCATCCCCATTTTGTTTTTGCTCTCAGACATTATTGTGTATTGTGTGTAACCTATGTGGCTTTTATTGTAATTGATAATTGAATTGATGAAAAAAAATATTCATAGGTATTTATTTATTTCACTAAAACGACATAGCATAGCACAATCATTTAAACTGACACACAGAGAGCAAAACCTCTTCTCAAGTCTCCAAAAGTCCAAACACATGTTCTGCTTTACACACATGCACTTTGCATTTCAAAATGGCACTTTTTAAAAGCACTGGACACGGTTCTCTGCATAAGACACAACAATCTGACAGCAAGTCACATGTTTTCAAAACACTGCCATTCAAAATGACTTTACATGAGCTATTTGGCCAACATATGCGCCACCTGGCCAAACACCTCAATGGTTACAGTAATTGTTACCACTTCAGGAAGTAGGCCTAAGCACTATGATGCCTCTTTGTTTTCTATATCTATATTTTTTCTGCACATATTTTCTGAAATTTTCTTTTTCACTTTACAATTTTTTTGTGAGCATATTTCTGTTCAGTCCAATGTAAATATATCTGCTGTGCATATGTTGCACTGACTTGTTTGGTGAAAAAAATGACAGCATGTGTGTGTATCTGCAAATATTTCTGTGCATGTGAACAATTTTCTACAATTTGAACTTTTTTAGTATTATGGCAAAGCATACTAAAGATGAGAGTGCTTTTCATTATACCCAACAGTGTGTAGTTGGTTAGACAAAAAAATCTGGTCATATGAATGAAGTGTGTGCCATTTGGTGCAAAAGTTTGATTTTGATAATGCTATATGTAGCTTTGGTTGCAGTGCTTCATTTTGCAGGATATATGAGGTATTTTGCAGTTGGGGTGTGTGGTTTTGTCATTTTTGTGTTAAGTGTTTTGATAAAACCAGCCTATAGTTAGCAAAATTGTGTTTTAGCAATTGGAAAAAACTGTCACTGTAATGTCACTCGCCTGATTTGGATTCAGTTGGAGCGGGACGGAGGAAGTAACGTGCCTGTGGCTGACAACAATACATAATGTTTGTAGGAAGAAACATGCCTTCTGCATGAGCTGTAGGTCTATAACTTGTAAATAAATACGTCTATGTGGGCATAAAACCGTAGAAAACAAAATGAAAAAGCGGATACGGTAAACGTTTAACCCTTGTGTCGTCTTCCCGTCCACCATGCACGTTTTCTGGGTCAAAATTTAAAATGAAAACGTTTATTTTTCTGTCACTTGACGTTTTTGTTGTTGTGTTTTTTCCACTTTTTGAACCTTTTTTTCCGACATTTTCGTCATTTTTTTCAACGTTCTTTTATCAATTATTTTCTTCAAATACTATAAAATAATAGTAGTGAACGGATCATTTATTTTACTTGTGAAGAGCGTTGCAGGGAACCATCCACATTATTTTTTTGGACAATTTGGTTAAAATAAAACCCAAATTTCTGATGTAGAAACTTTTTGAAAATGACATTATCCATATAAGCACGATGGCCTGTAGCCTCCTGGACAGTGGGGGGAGCGGTGTGGCTGTGATCCGGGTGGGGGGGGGAACCCGACGATAGACAGAAGAAGAGAAGGCAGGCAAAAAGCAAGCGGAAGTCGGCATCCCCCATTCGCCTAAAGAACAGCTCTCGAGAAGGATTGGAGTTCTTTGTAAGGACCGCCTTGTGAAAAAAAAAAAAGGTAACCAAAATGTACACGCCTGTGTCTTGATATTTACAATTCAGCAGCATTTAATACTCATGAAACATTTACTAACGTTTGACTATTTGTTAGCCAGCTCGCCGCTTTACGTTTTCAGTGAGACGGACAGCGGTGCTTTGTGTAATAGCGTGGCCGAAGCTAACCGTAGCTAACAGCTAGCTAGCACTAGCAAATTTGCAAAACCAAGACCAGAAATTGTTTTCATTTAGGTAATAATCCGCAGCGCGTTATAGCAACAGAAACCTAAAAATGTTTTAGTATTGAAATAAGTAACGTAAAGATAACTGGTGTCAAAAAATGATTCAATTAAGGCTAGGTAACGCTAGCTAGCTAGCTAGTTGACTCGCTGCGTTCTTTAAACTGACGTCAGCCATTTTGCAGTGCACGGGCCCATTTAATTCACAACTGAGACCGGGTAGTACCATAGAAAATGATTTAGGCACAGTTATTTTTATAGTATAACACCAAATGATTAAGAATGAACAATGTTGGGCACCTGGATAGCTCTTTTGGTAGACCGGGCGCCCATATATAGAGGTCTACTCCTCGACGCAGCAGGGCCGGGTTTGACTCCGACCTACGGCCCTTTGCTGTATGTCATCTCCCCTCTATCCCCTTTCATTTCTTCAGCTGTCCTGTCAATAAAGGCCTAAAAATGTCCCACAAAAAATAATTTCATTAGGTTTTTTTTTGGCTCATCTTATGTCATATGTATTATATTTTCTCTCATTTGCTCTGAAACAGATCTTTAACAATGGTGAAGATTTTTGTGGGGAATCTGCCCCGAGAAGCAGACCAGGAGGAAATCAAGGCACTCTTTACGGAGTACGGCACTGTCACAGAATGTGCCATCATCAAGAACTACGCCTTTGTCCACATGGATGACCGCAAGGACGCCACCAAAGCCATTAAGAATCTGCACCTCTACAAGCTTCACGGCACACCTATCAACGTGGAGGCCAGCCACGGGAAGAACCAGGGCGCAGTTAAACTGCATGTAGCTAATGTAGAAAAGGGAGCCGATGATGAGCTCCGTGCGCTGTTTGAAGAGTATGGCTCGGTCACAGAGTGTGCAGTTGTCAAGAATTTTGCTTTTGTACACATGTCTAACTCTGAAGAGGCCATGGATGCCATCAAGGGACTGGACAATTCAGAATTTCAAGGTAAGTAAAGGCTATTATGTAGTAAAGATGTAGTTGTAACACATTTTATTAGTTACACCAAATTATTTAATTTGTGTTCCCCCCCCTCCCCCCCTTGTTTTTGTTTGTATTTAGGCAAACGCATCCATGTTCAGATTTCTAAGAGCCGTCCCAGACATGATGAACGGGATGACTACCCCCCTCCTCCCCCAGACAGGGGTGGCTATTGGCCCCCTCGTTACCCGGGAGAGAGGCACGACCTCCCCCCCCCACCCAGCTACATGAGAGGCCGCCTCAGCCATATACCCCCAGGTTACCCTGCTCCTCCGCTGCCACCCCCTCCCCCCAGACGATCCGTTTACCCTGAACGACCCTATGAGGGTGAAAGGGAGAGATACGGCGTGGTAGATTACTATGAGAAGTACAGAGCCCGTCCTTATGGCATGGCCTATGAGGACCAACGTGCTGGCGCCCCTCCTCCTCCCCCTCCCCCCTCAGCCGTCGTCCGAGACCGCCTTATGACCTCGTCGCTTGACCCCTATGAGCGTCGTCCCCTCCCACCTCCTCCGTCCTCGTACTATGCCCGAGATCGCAGTCCCCTCCGGAGAGCGCCTAGCGCGCCTATGCCCCCTGCCAGTAATGGCTACTCCTACGAGCGCTCTCGACTCTCCCCGGTTTCCCGGGTCCCGGCATACGGAGTTCCACGCGCCAGGGACCCCTACGCAGAACGGCTGCCTCCGCCACCGCCTGCACGCTACGCTTATTAAGCAAGGCCCTGGCATGTGAAGGTGAGAATAGGTCTGAGGTAGACTGGTGTTCATATCTTTATCTGAAAGTCGTCCTTTTTTTTAAAGGCAGAGGCAGCTTGTGACTTATCCTGTACACCACACATCTTGTGGGGGAAAACAAGGTTTGCGTGCGTACAAAGTGCCATTTAGCAAGTTGTAAATTTGTTGGTAATGTACGCCTGTGCACAAACTTGGATTTCAGCTAATATTAGCTTTCAGTGTGTGGAGTAATGCGACAAACAAGACTGTTCGGTCTGGGATCTCTGTTACTGAAGAACCACTCGAGATGCAGAACTCCACATGTACACAATTAAGATGGAACAACGTGCTTTGTGTCAACAGTTGCAGACAGTTCATTTTGTGTCATTTGCTCTTTTTTCAGGATCGTCGTCCGACTGCGTCGCCGCTCGCCGCCTCCTGATGCACGTGACACTATCCTCTTCCTGTCTGTGGCTGAGCGCGTTACGTTCACCTGCGACGCTCACAGGAGGAACTGAATTGCCGACGTCCTCGTCTGTTTTTGTTTTTATTTTGGGAAAGCTTTTACTCGTTTTTCCCCCCCCTGATTGTTTTAGTTTGTCATTGTGCTGTAGTATATATATATTAATTTTTTTTTTTTTTTTGCTTGACGTCTGAATTAGGCGGTTTTTTTATTTGTACTTTTACGTTGAACAAAATTAGTATTCTGATGTTGTGTGTGACCTTAGAAAGCTGAATAATTTCAGTAGTCTAGGCGATACTTGTGACTGTAGATTTAACTGAACTGAATCATGTTTAGTGTTAAATCTAATCTGCACGTTGGTTCCATCATGTTACGCATTCCCATCGCAAACCAAACCTCAATGTGGCGGTGCTGTGGAAAGTTAAACTACTAAGACGTAGGGGTTTGACAAATGTAGAAAGAAACTGTTAATAGGACAGTCACCGCAAAGCGTTCACATGTACCTGTCCATTGTCGAACTTGTTTTTAATAAACGGATTTGTGCAGTAATGTTGTTCACATGTGCCCAAAATCATGCCCCGCGCTAAAACACCATCTGTGTCACCACTTAAATTTAATCGAGAACTCTGCCTAAATCTTCGGAAAAAAAATAAGCATGTCCCATGTTGAATGATTATCCGTTTAATTAATGGAGAAGTCACGTGTAACAAACTAGTTCAAATCGTCACGCTGATTAGATATCTCTGGTCTTAATTCATCAGCGTACCTTTTTTTAGCTTGTCCCCTTCAGTGCCAAAATTTGGACCATGTTCACATTTGAGCATAAGATACGAAGAAGGGTGTAACACTCCAAGCCATACTCCACCAGCTGAGCTCATAGGTGAGACTAGTTTACCTTGAATCTGGGGGGAGATGACATCAAAGGCTGCTGGAGACCTTCAGAGTCAACAGGTAAGTCAAGGGCTTTAAGGACTACTGAAGTAGAAAGTACTGCTCACATTGAACTTCTCTAGGTAAATGTTGCTAGTTTACTATTGACTACAGAGGTTTGTAGTAGCCCTGGAGTGTTAGCCAGCCAACTGTTTTTCACTCATTGTACACTGAGCTATCCATTCAGCTGTAAATCTGCTCTTTGCATCGGTAAGTTTGCTGTGAAATAAGCAATGTGTATATAGTTGACAGGTTAGGAAATGCCAGCGACTTGAATTTGGACTACGGTAATCCAGCAGGGTTTGATGACCGTAGTTGAAATCTGGAAAAAAAAAAATGTTTTTTGTAATTGGAAATGAAGAGACGCTTCATGGATACCTAGCTTTGTTCAAACGGAAGCGAGAGTTAAGAATTTGACTGAATGGATTAGTAAAATCCACTCTAGGTCTTGTAGACATACCTTTTTAAACCCATATAACGCATGAAGTCAAGTAACGCATACAATGAAATTAAAAGAATCTCGTTTTACACAATTTTGATGGCCCTGATACATTTACAGTACATTGTATTGCTGTTTTGAAAGCTGACTTGCATGAATAAAATATTTCCAACTGTAACATGGAGTCCCTGTTCAATTATGTACTGCTATTGAATGTGTGTAGATGTAAAAATTGACAGCATAGTATCGCAATATTTTTCATGGCAATACTGTATGGATACAGACTCCATGGATCTATTATGTGTGTTGGTCAGTTTGTCTGCGCGACAATCCCATTTTGCAGCAATGAAATTTGAAGTGAAACGAACAAACGAATGTATCTCTTTAGATAAAACGGACAGTTGATGGTTAGTAATGTTCCTTTTGGGGACATCATTTGAAATTGGGAAGTTTGAAAAAAAGGTAAATAGCAGAATATTGCAATATGTTCAAAATCGCAATATCGGGACATAAGTATCTTGATATTGTATTGGGCCTGTGGTGATTACCACCCCTAACAAGTAGTGTATTATTTCAATGCATTGTGTAATGTATGACTTCAGTTAGTCACTCTGAAACAGATTTACAAGATGTCAGTGAACTATCAATATTAGTACAGTTGTATCTGACTTTCAGTGCCCAAACCAGAACAATCTTTTTTCTGACACCTTGTTTTCTGCTAAACATTTTTTATGTCTGAAGGGCAGGCTTCTCATAGAAAATCTATACTTTTTATGTAAATACTAGGGCTGTCAGCGTTAACGCGTTAATCGCGATGCGATTAAGGGCCGCTGCCATGCGATTAATTTTTTTTTTTAATCGCATGCCGGCATGCGATTAATATTGATTTATTTTACACTTCACTCGGCTTTGCGTCGTGCCTAACGGCTACTATTTTGACCCTTTGGCGCTGCCGTACTTCATAACACATCATCTGCTGCAGAATGCAGGCAGGCTGCCGGCATGGAGAAAGACAGCAGCAACACACTTCTGAATGGCGCTTTTAAAAAAAACTCCTGGTCGGCTCAGTAGACAAGTCGAAAGCCATATGCTCTTTGTGTAAAGCCGAAATTAAAATATCACCGAAGCACGTCAAGCTTGAGCTACCACCTACGAGCTAAGCATATTAACGTGACGCAGTTTGATGCTAGCGGGCTCAGGCAAAGCAGTATTTTGGAGAGTGCTGCTTGCCGACCTGTGGATGAAACCAAATCCAAAAATATTACTACAGCTCTTGCAAAATGGGTGGCAACTAACTGCAGACCTGTCAGCATCGTAGAGGACTCGGGTCTTAAAGAGGTACTACGGTTGACATGTTCTGACCCGTCTTATACACTGCTATCGAGGGGGACAGTAGTTTGACCATACACAGCCTGTATGACACGGAGAAAGCAGCTAAACTGGAACAGCTGTCTCATTAACCGGTGATCACTGGACGTCAGTGATAATCAACATTATTTAGGAGTTACTAAACACTATATTGACTCTGGCTGGACAGGCACTCGTTTGCCTTAACGGTGGTTGTTAGTGTTACATCTCAGTCAATTGTTCTCAAATCTTGTTAAAAATGTAAAGGTTAAATGTCCTGCTGTGGCATCTGGTTTTTGGACCATTTTGTTTGTACTGTATAAGCAACGTGTTAGTGTTACATCTCAGTCAATTGCTGTGGTGTTTTAGTTAGGTACTTGGAGGAATTGTGCAATAATGACAGATTCACACATTTGTTTACAGTAAATAAATAATCAGTTATAAAGTTCATAAAGTCACTTTCTTTGTATTCATTTGATTCCCAATCAAGATACACTAGTAAGAATTGCTTTCCATTGTTAATATGTACTTAAAAACAGTTCTGAAATGCAAAATAATAGAATTTTAATTGTGAATTTTAACATGCGATTAATCGCGATTAACTATAGAACTTCAGCGATTAATCACGATTGAAAAAATGTAATGGTTTGACAGCCCTAGTAAATACATTCACGTCCTAAAATATTACATATTGAGCCCTTCAGATTTTAGTTACCTGTTTATTCTCCATTTTTATAATTTGTTTCATTCTTCTTAATCTACAGATACTGTAGATGTGATCACGACACACTTTTGCCTTCTTTTTAACAGTACCATATAAGAGTCCACAAGCTGAATTATGTGTAGTTTATAAAGTGCAGATGTGAAGTTGTACGATATGTGTGGTCCAGGTCAATCGATAGTTTATTGAAGTATAGTTAAACGGAGCTGTACTTGACATTCAAAACATTAATATAGCCGCAAACAAATATTTGCTATGTAAATATATATAGTGAAGAAATTGTCCTGAGCAGAGCACAAAGCCTCATAAGTACTATATATATATATATATATATATATATAACATTTAATCTAATTAATTACATACTCTGTGATTAATTAATCGAAATTAATCGCATACATAATTAACGGTGCCTGATACTTTTTAAGAAAAGAGGGTACTAAACAACAGTTGTTGACATTAAAGAACGGCTTGTTTATTGCTAAGGCCATAGGGTCAAAATGAAATGATTTAATAATAATGTATAACAATCAATAACTTATTTCACTAGTAAATTGCTGTTGGACGACAAAAACAACAACCAGATGGGAAAAGGACATTTACGATAACTTCAAATGCACCACAAAGCTGTAGTTTACCAGTTTCATTGAACGCACCGGCTGTGTTGTTTCTCCAACGGCAGCTGCAGATTGTTACATCCCGGTGTTGAATCCTCTACAGTAAAACACACTTTACACCGTTTAGCGTTAGCTGTCAGCATTTTAACCGTGTTTAATCCAGCTACTAGCTAGCGGTAGGCTAACGTTAGCTGCTGTTGAGTATAGTGTTAACTAGCTAGCGGTAGGCTAACGTTAGCTGCTGTTGAGTATAGTGTTAACTAGCTAGCGGTAGGCTAACGTTAGCTGCTGTTGAGTATAGTGTTAACTAGCGTCACGTGCAGCGGTGTTTGTGTTGTCTGTTTCAGAGCAGCAGAGAGAAGAGCCAGTGGCACCAGATTTCGGTAGCCAGGGTTGGCAGGAAGAAGATTTTTACAAGTAAATGTTCCAATTAATGATCCAGGCACAACATTCTCGTCTCCCTCCTTCATTTTACAGTCCAATGGTGGCTAGAACGGTCCGGGTCAAACGTCAATATGGAATGGATTAATCTGCGTTATTTTTTCTCAGATTAATTAATCGTAATGAACGCGTTATTTTGACAGCCCTTATATATATTCCAAGCTAGATTTTTCTTATAAGTAATCTGCTCTTATGTAGGCTAATTGATAAAGAATGTAATCAAGATTGGTACATAGGATTTAAAGATATTCCATAATATGTAATATTTCCGCATTAAAATACAACTATACTAATGTTTGTTGAGCTGTGTTATCAACATCACCCATATGTTTCCAACAATGTTCAAACCCAGAAAAATTAGAAATTTTAATCAAGGACACCGGCATGGACCGTGTCATTTTGTTCACCTGTCAATGGAGTTATATAACCTTTGACCTTTACTGCCTAGTTGCTCTAACTTAACCTGCTCTAACCAGACGACGCGTCAGAGAGTCATTTTGCCGCAGCATGATTTTTTCATTATTAGCCATTTTGGAACAGTAATAGCCTACAGTAGATTATTGATATATTTCAATATTGATCAAGCTTACTATGATATGCTATGCTGTATTGCTATGATAATGCTTGATGGCTAATGTGTACTGTAATGTTATAATGCTAAGCAACATTTAACACGCTCAGTTATTTTGAGCATGACTGTTTTGACCACAGTCAACTTCAGCTCCATGGTTTCTACTGGGATTCAATTACTTTACAGACATTATTGCATTTTATGCTTTAATATACAACAATAAATATTCATAAGATTGTTATGGTAAAATAACATTGCGCATGCCTTTGCAATTAGTGCCTGGAAGTAACAACTTTTCAATTAAGAACCAGGGATCTAAGGAATCCGGAAAAAAAACCCGCTCCAAAGTTAGGCTAGATTTGGGCGAGGGAAAAACTTGCATGGCCATTTTCAAATGGGTCTCTCCTTAACCTCTCACCTCAAGATACCCACAAGTCTCCCCTTTACAGACATTCCCACTCTATGCTAATCCACTACAGTTTGTGCAATAACAATGCAGCTTTTCTCATGCATATACATTTGTTATTTTTGCCTATTCGTCCATAAACAGTCTTGGAGTTACATAAATTGGGTATGACTGGAAATGTTTAGATTTGTGGATTCAGTGAACTCAATTAATGAATTAATACTTAGTTCTGATCTATGACTAGAAACACTTGATACACAGTGCTTAGCTGCATATCAAATGAACCTTAAGGTTCCCAGCTGTCAGATGATGTATACCACTTTTATGTGGCATATACTGTTGACCTGCTATCTCTTCCTAAACATCCCCTGTTCCCCATTAAAGTTGTGGTTTTATGTGGATTAAAACCACATATGTGATTTGATCGAATATTTGCAGAATGAAATCCTGTTGCTATGAATCACAGTAGTTTGTCAATAACAATTATCTCAGCATGTAGTCCAGTCTGACAAACAACATGACGGAGTAAAGCAGAATCCAGACTGCTTTTAAACATAATCGTTGGTAAAATAGAATAGTGGTGAGACAATTAAAGAAAAACCACAACTCTTTGTAGGATGCAGCCACTAAATTAAAATGTAGTATATTTCTTTTCATCCATAAAACTAAAGACAACCTGCAAAACAAGGGAACACATTTTTAGTAAAGCTTCATCACCTTTCAGAGTCAGTGTCTTTTGAAGAAGTCGTGTGGTCGTCAGTAAAAGAAGAGAACTTTCTATACATAGGTAGAGTTTGCTCTCTCTGTGTCTGTATGTTGGTGGTTTCGAGCAGGATGTCCTCATTCTGTTGCAAGGAACCCATGTAACTCCACCACTGAGACTTTCAGGGGATCACAGGAACCTATTTTTGTGATCAAACTGTGTGTTTAGAAGCAGAATTTCATTGATGTCTTTCTGTGTGTTAAACCACACACAGCTCATGAGCACAAAAATCACAAAATCACAGAAGTTAAGTAGCGATGTGGTTAGAAAAACCCAAACAAAGGTTATGGTTTGATCAGACAATTCAAAGTATTCTCACTGCTACGTCAAAGTTTTTTTTTTTTGGAGAAAAGTGTAACACAGGCAAACAACAAAATGATGTGTATCCAACATGACTTCTTTTTGTGATAACATACTTTTTTTTTAACCTGGATCCCATTTTCCTATGTTTTTGTTCATTTTACTTTTTTGTTTAAAATTGGTCCAGTATTGAGGAAGACCTCGGTGACCAGCTGTTGCGTACCGGGCTGCAATATAACCCTGTAGGGCAAATGTGCATCATCAATTTCGTCCACTAAAAGTGCAGCTTTTGCCCCTTTTTTTAAGTGTCCGACAACATTATGGAAGGAATCCCTACAGAGATCCCTTCACAAAACGGTCGACCTCCTTAGAAATCCTTTCCATAATGTTGTCAGACGCTTAGAATATGAATCTGAGCCTGTCAGTGGCAAAACGAGCACTTTTGTGGGTCTAAATTGAAGGTGGGCAAGTTGTCCATTAACTTCGCTGACTGCCGACTGCTGTGATCTTGCTTCATACTGGAGATTGTTGTTCCCATCAGTCACTTAGACACAAAAACAAAGGAAAATAGTGTCCAGGTGTAACTGTAAGAGACTCATTTCGAGCATTAAAGACTTCATCGGCTCTTACTGATGTAAACCAAAAGACAAATAGTTACAAAGAAGACGAGAGCTCCAGTTCTAATGATGGAGAGCCGGACAAAGATTTCCATCTGTGCCGTTTGGTCCTCCACGTCGCCTTTCGGCAAGCAGCTTAATTTCTTTCCCGAACAGCAACTCCCCACAGGAGGCCACAGCGCAGCAGTAGGTCCCAGCATCAGCTGAGCATCTTCTGCAAATGGTACACGCATGACGGAGACCCTGGTGTGGACGTGTGTTTACACCGTTCCCCGTGTGTGTGAAGGATTGCTTGGCGAGATCTGTGTCGGAACCAGTAAACACTGTTCCCCATCACAGGTCCCAGTGTGTACGGTGCAGTTAAAAGTCAACACAGCCTCCTGGCTGCATGCTCTCAGATGCTGGCATCTGGACTATTTCCTTGAGTTTAGCTCCTACGATCCACAGGAAAAAAGGATCTTCTTGTATTTAATATTTGAATGCAATGAAGTGTATTTTGGGCCTTTCATTTTTCTTTGCTTCGTGCCTCAAAGCTTTAGTGCGTAACATAAATGAACGGAATTAATGAACATCCGTTACATTCAAGCCATTGCCAAGTGAGTTGCTACAAAGCTAATTAAGACTATCAGCTACTCAAGATAATGACCTCTTCTGAAGAGTCCATCATGTTTTTTTAATCCTCCGTGTCCTCCTTGGCTACTAGTAACTGCGTGCAGGAGGGTTGGGGGGGGCGCGTGCGCGATCACGGAAGGCTCGTGTCACGTGGATGCAACAACAGTTTTGTTGTCATTAGAATTCCTCACGGGGGCGGCCGAAATGACGCACTATAGCTTTAAAATCCGAGCATTCATTTGTATTTAATATTAGCGTCTTTTTTATAAATCCTGTTATTTTTCCGTGAGCATATATGAAAACTGAAAAACTAAATTCCAAATGAATTAAAATGGAAGGGTGTTGATTTGAGAGTGTATATGCATGAAACTATCAATTGTTATATAATCTCTGGTGCATATTTCCTTGTTGTAATGATAAGCAAACACTGGTGCAACATCTGCATTTCATCGGAAGTCAAAGCCAAAGAAAAAGAGAAGCACAATACCTTTGACACTTAGAGAGACCCCCCCTCTCCAAACTCCACCATGTTGGAGTGTGAGCTTCCTCAGAAGTACGTAGCTGGATGCTGAATCATACTTGTAAACATGAAGACAGAAGCTTAACAAGGTTAAAGGCTGTTTTATGGTTCTACGGAGGCTCCACGCAGAGCTTTCGCCGTAGCCTACGTAAGTGGCCTGATGTTTATACTTGTGCGCTTGTGTGTGCGTCGAGCCGGCATGTGTGTGTGTGTGTGTGTGTGTGTGTGTGTGGGGGAGTGTGTACGTTAGAGCGGGGGAGAATTGAGAGAGTGACGGTGATTAGCTTCGGAGCGAGTAGCGACTCTAGAGTCATAGAGAGAGAAACAAAGTGTCTCCCCTGTTCTTTCTGACCACGGTGGGGAATCTGGAGCAGGAAAAGTGAACCCTCTCCTTGACTTCATGTTGTTTATGGAGAAGGAGAACCAGGAAATGAGTCGGGTGAAATGCAACACTACCAAGCCACGGCCGAGCGACGTGCGTCTATGCAACGTGCGTTGCTGCAACGTGTAGTTACATTTTTCGAGAGGTGCACGTCAGGCTACAGCGTAGGGTCCGGCGTAGACCAGAGGGGTCTGCCGCGGGACTCCGTCGGTTCTACGCAGAAGCATAAAATGGCCTTAAGGACACCATGTTAGAAATGAGGTTACATTTGATTGGGTGCTAATAGGGTCAACGTGTGGGATGCTTTAAACATCTGTCTGCTTCAGTAGAACACGATTTAACACGAGTAACTTCAGTCTGACAATCACACTGTGTGTTTTACAAATATGGCAGCAGATTAGAATCTGCTGAAGAACTAACACGTTCTTTTTTCCTGCCATGTGGTTTCAAAAAGCTTCATCATGAATTTATTTAACTTCCTTATAGAACAGTGATACCACGAACACAGGACAGACCGCAGACTTGAAAACGTACCCAAACATTTCTCCTAAAGATAAGGCGCGCATCTCTTGCATCTCTTCACAGGAAAAGATAGCACAGCGGGGTCTGAGCACAACTTACAGTTAAGTGACGAGGCCAGGCTAGCAAAGTATAAAAAGAAACCATGCAAAGTGACCTGCTTGGTTTTGACAAAATCAAATATAGTACATGAATAAATGTCTTTTTGCTTCGGCTGTGTTTGCATGTACATGTTCGCAAGAACAAGTGTTGTGCCCCATTGCATCATTTTCCACTGTGGTGATAACACAGCCACAGGAAGACTGGCCTTCAGCTCTCTGCAATAAAACCACAAGCATCAACAAGCTGCACTACTTTCACACAAAAGCTTTACTGCTTTCTCTTCAAATGTGAACATATTTCTGTTAAAGAAATGCAATCAGTTCGAATCCCATCATTAGTATGCCCATCTCTTGTCAAACTGTCCCTTTTTACAGACAGCACTGTCCAATTTCCTCACACTCATTTCACTCATTTACCTTCATCCCATTGTGGGATTAAAGGACAGTTCCGGCGCAAAATGAAGCTTTCGGGGCACTTGGTAAATCCCTATTTTATACCACTAACAAGGCTCTTAAATCGTTGCAGATGAAGTCATTTAAAGTGCTCATATTATGCTCATTTTCAGGTTCATAATTGTATTTAGAGGTTACATCTGTCATGATTGTGCGTTTTCTGTTTTTTCCTATTTTATTTTGTAGTCTCTCTGCTCTCCCATGTTATGTCTTACAGTAGCCCTGTAGCCCTGACAGTAGCTAGGTAAGGACTACTAGCCAGTCAGAAGCAGAGTATGAGGGCGTGCCCTGACAGTACCTAGGTAAGGACTACTAGCCAGTCAGAAGCAGAGTATGAGGGCGTGCCCTGACAGTACCTAGGTAAGGACTACTAGCCAGTCAGAAGCAGAGTATGAGGGTGTGCCCTGACAGTACCTAGGTAAGGACTACTAGCCAGTCAGAAGCAGAGTATGAGGGCGTGCCCTGACAGTACCTAGGTAAGGACTACTAGCCAGTCAGAAGCAGAGTATGAGGGTGTGCCCTGACAGTAGCTAGGTAAGGACTACTAGCCAGTCAGAAGCAGAGTATGAGGGCGTGCCCTGACAGTAGCTAGGTAAGGACTACTAGCCAGTCAGAAGCAGAGTATGAGGGCGTGCCCTGACAGTACCTAGGTAAGGACTACTAGCCAGTCAGAAGCAGAGTATGAGGGTGTGCCCTGACAGTAGCTAGGTAAGGACTACTAGCCAGTCAGAAGCAGAGTATGAGGGCGTGCCCTGACAGTAGCTAGGTAAGGACTACTAGCCAGTCAGAAGCAGAGTATGAGGGCGTGCCCTGACAGTAGCTAGGTAAGGACTACTAGCCAGTCAGAAGCAGAGTATGAGGGCGTGCCCTGACAGTAGCTAGGTAAGGACTACTAGCCAGTCAGAAGCAGAGTATGAGGGCGTGCCCTGACAGTACCTAGGTAAGGACTACTAGCCAGTCAGAAGCAGAGTATGAGGGTGTGCCCTGACAGTAGCTAGGTAAGGACTACTAGCCATTCAGAAGCAGAGTAGGAGGGCGTGCCCTGACAGTACCTAGGTAAGGACTACTAGCCAGTCAGAAGCAGAGTATGAGGGCGTGCCCTGACAGTACCTAGGTAAGGACTACTAGCCAGTCAGAAGCAGAGTATGAGGGCGTGCCCTGACAGTACCTAGGTAAGGACTACTAGCCAGTCAGAAGCAGAGTATGAGGGCGTGCAGCTAGGCGAGCATTATAACATGTTACAAAGTGATGCATGTTTCTACAACAGAGCTGTTTGGAGCAGTTTGTGAACAGTGTTTTCTGTTGGAGATGGTAAGTCCCTTTGGGGGGGACTTTGGGCTTTTTCACTTTGTAAACTTATAACAAGCACAACAAAAGATATATAACACAATAAAGGAAAGGGGGGGAAAAAGCATAATATGAGCACTTTAAAAAGTGCCAAATTAATCTCAAACAATGGGAAAACAACGTAGAAACGTTTTTAATATTGTGTTTGTGTTTATTTCAGGTATTAATTAATTACAGTCTCATTGGTTAACACATATATGATGTTTTCATCTGCCGCCACAGCCAAGCGTAGAAAAAATGTTTGGCGATATTTTGACCTATTTAAGTCCAAATCTTTCTTAAACTTTTTTAATGTTAAAAGAAAAACAAAGAAAAGCCTCCAAGAACCAAAAAGTTTCTGAGCTTAACTGCCCTTCAGAAAAGGGCATTTATGAATCATCTACTGTGTGCATGAAAATCATTCTCCTCAAAGATCAGGCATCCTCACTCTTATTTTTGGGGCATTTTAGGCCTTTATTTTTATAGGACAGCTAAAGACATGAAAGGGGGGGGGGGAGAGAGGGGGGATGACACGCAGCTAAGGGCTGCAGGTCAGAGTCGAACCTGCGGCCGCTGCGTCGAGGAGTAAACCTCTATATATGGGCGCGCGCTCTACCAAGCTGTTAAAGGTTGTTTTTGTCCGTGCAATGTTATCCCTATGGGATGTCTTGTAAACAACCCATGTAACTCCTAATATTATTTTACCTTTCATATTTATTCTGTTGATTTGATATTGTGTGTAATTTTAGTTTGGGCTTTTTTTTCTCTACTCTTTCTTCTCTTCTTTTTTCTTATCAATATTTTAATTATAGTATGCATTGGAGAGTGCCCAGATTAAGCCCCTCTGAGTTTTTTTTTTTGCATCCCTCCATAACATATTTGATTGATTATGTGTATATTAATCTGTAGTATTTGTATGTGTGTAAACCAATAAACTAAACAAAAATGCAAAGGCATTGCATTGGCAGGTCGCTGTGAGCAGCAAGATAAAAATCTAAAGACACTCCCGCCTCTCTAAACTCTCTTTATCAGAGCTCAGCGGTACGATCTATCTTTGCAGTGAAATGTTTAAACACAGAATGAGGAACTTCACCTTGATAACAGCTGTACTTCTCTGCAGCCTCAGTAAGTACTGATACTTGGTTATTGTCAGCACCAAATCATGTGACATCGCACCAGAATTTCAACTTTCAAATAAGAACTGAATTATTGTTGTCGTTGCATTAATACAGTAAGTGCTGCATGATACACTCAGGGATAACTCTCTGTCTGACTGTGGAGGTCCAGTCTGGTGGAGACGTCACTCTGATGTGCTCCAACATTTCCAGCACTCCAACTACAACAGAATGGTTCAGAGTGATCAACAGAACCAAGCCCAGCTGTGTCTCCTCTATGTACGCATATGATAGCAATGCTTCCTTCTGTGATGGATTTCAAAATAGATTTGAGATGAGCTCCAACATCTCTACTGTCTTTCTTAAAATCAAGAGAGTGGATTTATCTGACTCTGGACTGTATTTCTGTGGATTTCACATGGACAAACATACAGTCATTGTCAATGTAACATATCTAAAAGTTCAAGGTAAGATTGTAGTTAAGCCTCAGAGATCTGTGTTTCTCGTTATATTTACATTTCTCACATTTATTTTCACAGTAGTATAAAAAACGACATGAAGACAAATAAGAAACAAATATGTGTCAAATGATGTCATTTATATATGTTTTAAAGGTAACAATGTATCTGATTTTGGAGAGGATTTAAAGACTGAAAGTAAGGTTCTCCTTTTACCATTGTGCGAGTTACCACAGAGGCACACAATCATTTAAATCTTAAACCATGTCTTCTAAAAACAGACTCTAATTCTTGTCCTTTGTCTTGTAGAGGAGTCTGATGGAATGACAAACATCATGAGTGTGATCCTGGGTTTTCTGACTGTTTTCCTCACTATAGTCGTCATTGTTCTGGCTGTTAAAATCAGGAGACTTCAGACAGGTACAGTTGATCTATAATTTGATGCACATGATGGATAAATCCAAAGCAAAGTATACGGTCAGTAAAAATTAACTAATAAAACTTTTGTCTTTTTTTCCCCATTGAGCTGTGAATGAAGAACTGCAGCCAGAAAGAAACAAGGTGAACCCAGCATTAACTTCTATAAACTGTGTGTTACGGTTTTAAAGATGCTCAACCAGAAGATATCTTGTCATGAGAAAGAACATGTAGCCTTCCTGCCAGTTAGAAAATGGTTATTTAAAAACAAAATGTAACCTCTGTAAGATGTGGCAATCTTAGTTCTGTTAATGAGCGTTTGTCATACAATGTGGCCTATGTCTACATCATTAAACAGAGTTTTTCTTAGCTATGCTGTGGTTAACACTTATTTTAGTTTAAACGATTCCTTTGTAGAACTACCAACAAATTCACCAATTTCACAGAGTTTTGGCAAACTCAGCTGCAGTGTGTGTGTGTGTGTGTGTGTGTGATTCAGTGTGTGACTCTGAATACTCTGATTTACAGGATCTGGGCTCAGATGAACTGAACTACGCAGCTCTAAATTTCCAGGCGAAACCCAAAAGAAGCCACAGGCCTGCATCAGAGAGAGAGCTGGAGCCACATGTTGTGTATGCTGCCACCAGATAGACACAAGCAGCAATAGGACTGCAACGCTCAGTGTAACTAATGCTTTATCATATGCATCTGCTGCCAGAGTCAATGGCAACATTCTTTTATTAAATAAAGTTCCTGTACTCATGGTCAGTTTGCATTTCCTTCCTTGTGTTTCTTTCCGTCTCTCTCTCGGCAAAAAGTATGTCTCTCTCATTGTGTCTGCCTCCGATCTCTATCTGAGAGGAACAGCAACACATCTGATGTTTGATGAGGAGGAGCCACAAAGACGCCGATGACGATGATAAAGTCAAAAACTTACTCATATGGAGAGTCTAATGGTCCGTTGGGGGCGGGGGGGGGAAGAGACGGCACAGTGTGGTCGGAGCACACCTGGTATCAGAGTGCCGAGCCCAGGCTAGCAAAGTATAAAAAGAAACCGTGCAAAGTGACCTGCTTGGTTTTGACAAAATCATATCAGCTTCTGTATTTGTACAGATTGGAAGTATAGTAAATAAATAAATATATAAATAGCAATAGAATGAACCAGTGCCCTGCGGTGACAAACATGTTCTGTATGAGTTCCATCACAGGAAGTCCTCAGCCATGACCACAAACACCAAATGACTCGCTGTTTTTAATAACTAAGAGTAATGCTGCTTTAAAAACTTCATCACACCCCGGTGCCTAGTTTCACTGTCTTCGAAGCCATGTTGTACAGTTTACTGATACCTAGTTTTAGAGTAACCCCTGGATTCTATGCCAACATGTTGTGTATTCTGCATTAGACTTTAGCTTAAAGGATCCTTACTGATCCTCTCTTTGTATTTGGAAATAGGTGCATACAGCTCTGCTCCAGTAAATACCCAGTGTATTAAGCATAGGCCATTAAGATAACTTTTTTTTAAATCTAATTTGGAGAAACATATTCAATGTTAAATTAAATGTATTATTTTCTTTATACTGTTCAGATTCAATTCTCACATGCATCTTTCTCTCAATCTCTGTCTTTTTTGTGTGTGTGTCTGTGATCGTAATCTGAAGATGAAAATAAACATATATGAGGTTTGGTGGAGGAGGAGCCAGTGAAGGAAACTGATCTCTGTCAAATGTCCTTATAGGGAGAGTCTGCAGGGAGGTACACTGTATTGATTCTCTATCTGGATATACTGACTTTTTATTTTTTGTCTCTATTGTACAGTATGCCGACATAGTGTATATGAAACAAACAAAAATAATTAGCTTTTTGCTCTGGCTGTGTTTGCATGCACATGTTCGCAACAACAAGTGTTGTGCTCCTCCGCATCATTTTCCACTGTGGTGATAACACTTACAGCCACAGGAAGACTGGCCTTCAGCTCTCTGCAATAAAACCACAAGCGACAAAAGCTGTACTACTTTTCACACAAAAGCTTTACTGCTTTCTCTTCAAATGTAAACATATTTTTGTTATAAAGGAAATGCAATCACCTTCTTTACAGATGACACTGTCCAGTTACCTCACACTCATTTCACTCTTTTACCTTCATACATTTACACCCTGCATGCAGAGAATATGCCTCGTGCAGCCTCATACCTGCACAGCCAGATGACAGTGTCATTAAACTGAGATGCGTACAAATGTGCAGTACAGCTCAACAGATAGTGGATTTGATTTTTTCATTGAGAATTTGTATTATAATTTACTGAATTGGTTACAGGAGCAGACAGTTTGTAGTAATGTTATATTCAGTTGCAGCCTAGTCTCGCATTGCCAGACCTTCCTCCACAGCGCTGAAGAGGAGGGTCTGGCTAGTCCACACAGCATTCCGGGATGGGAGAAAAACTGTTTATTGGCATTTCTTCAAACCAATCACAATTGTCTGGGGCAGCGCTAAGCGCCGGACGGAGCAACGGTGCCTCTGCAAAATTGCCTCGGGGAGGAACTTGTTTTGGTGGAACGTGTACGTTTGATTGGAAAGATAGTCTAGCTAGCTGAGGAGCAGTTAACCATAGTCCTCATAAATCCACCGGAGTTCTTTCCCAACGCAAAGAAAGCAGAAGGTTACGGACATCGACGGCACCAGAGCAATCCCAGAAGTGGAACGTCGTGGATATAGACTAGTTGCAGCCTATTATAACTGCTTGTATGGCACAAAGTTGTGATCATATTTGAAATGTTTTTTATGTTCCACATATGTATGTTCCACAGTTATGGTGCCTCTGATGGTAGAGCTATATTAGCAGATAGCTACATTTGCACCATGCACGCTGCAACGAACACTAAAATAAATACCTAAAATACCAAAGTACACCTCAGTGTCAGCCACATTGTCATGTTGCTGCATGGGCTGATTTCTGTACTGCCCAGAAAATAGAGCATTGTGTGAGTGGTTTGGTGGGTTGTTGTGTGGTCGGTGATTGACAAGATAAATACAAGAAAAACCCGCCTTCCTCTTTAAGCCTGGTTCCTGGAGCTCAGTGATTCATTGCAGTAAGACGATCTTATGCACAATGATGAGCTTTGCTATAGTAACAGCTTCACTTCTCTGCCGCCTTAGTAAGTACTCACATCAAAATATTCTTGATTTCAGTTGCTACTACAATTGTTATGTGGTTGTTGCATTATCACCTGAGAACTCAATCTGTCCGTTGGGTTTCAGGCTGGATCTCTGTCTCAGGTTCTGAGTCTCAGACTGTGGAGGTTCAGCCTGGGGAAGACGTCACTCTGCTGTGCTCCAACTTTTCCACTACTCCCTCTCAGATATATTGGTTCAGAGCGGTCAAGAGATCCCCGCCCCGCTGTGTCTCCTTCATGTTCGAGGCTCCTGAGCCTGCTATACTCTGTGATGGGTTTCAAAATGGAAAATTTGAAATGAGATCCAACATGTCTGCTGTTTTTCTCAAAATCACACAAGTGAATTCATCCGACTCCGGACTGTATTTCTGTGGATATATCATAACAAAAAACCTGGTTATTGTCGATGCAACCTATTTAGAGGTTCAAGGTAAGATTGTTGTATAGTATCCTTTAGCACTGTATCATATTTCAACATGGTGAAAGTGGGATTGCGATGGCGTACTGTTACAATAAGATTAAGAGTAATGTGAAGAACTTTGTCATCATCATCATCATCATCATCATCATCATCATCATCATCTATATAGGCAGTGGTAAACCTCAGGACAACATAGAAGTCAGGGTAAAACGTTCTCCCTGCCTCTTATTAAGATATTTTGTGCAGATTTCAAATGTATCAACTGATGGAATACGAACATTTCTCTTTAATGTTAATGTCAGTCAGCTCTCAAGCCGGTAAAGTATAAGTAAAGTAGTTCCCTCAAAAATTATGATACTCGATCATTGTGCAAGAGAATCTAATTGAATCATCTTTCTTGCAGAAGAGCCTGGTGAAATAGTGAACCTGATGAGTGTGATCCTGGGCGCTGTGACTGTTGTTCTCACTAAGGTCATCATTGGCCTTGTTGTCACAATCACTCGATTTCAGACAGGTGCTGTTTGAGGGCTGCCCTCTCTTTTTTAATGCTGCTTTAGCACTTCCTCTTATTAATATCACAGTTACATTAAAATTGTCCTTCGTATCAATCGTAATGTATTTACGGCAGCCTTTGTAAGTACCTGACTGATTGTTTCTGTCTCTTATCTGCTAATTAAGCTTTTTAAGATTTACTTTTATATGTTTTATAGTGTGCAATACAATCATTGTATTGTCGTGTTAAGCTCATATATGTGAATATTGTCTGACTCTTCTTTACAGAACCTGGACTTTGAAATATTTGATTTTCCATCCAAAAGCAAGCAAGAAGTGCAACTAGAAAGACGAAGAGGACAACTTCAGGACCGTCACACCACATGCTGTATCACATTCCTGGATGTTCACCTCACCCATACAATTCAGTCACTCAGGGGCTCAGCAAATGTGTTAAAGGAGAACAACATGTAAATGAGACCACTGTTTTAATCAGTTATAAATGACTGCAGTACAGCTTCTGGCCAGCAGTGGCAGCATTGAGCACAGAGCTGCTGAACAGCACTCCAGCTGGTGAAGGAGGAAGAAACCCAGTGCCATCTTTGATTTTACATGGTTTCTAAAGACTTTAATGGCAGAAACATCAGTCAGCGGAGAATGTTTTTTTTTGTTACTTTACAATCACTTAATTTCATTTCTTTATGCCAGTCCTGAGGGTCACTTCTAATGCAAGTCAGGGTGAAACACATATTTGAAGTGTTACCATCTCCCTTGTCACTAGAAGCAATTATAAAATAATGTTCCAGTATTTATGTAAAATGTCACATCCTTCTATTAATGATGACTTCCTATTGTTTCTTTATTGTTCCTTTCAAAATCTTCCTGTCACTTTGCCCATTGGACACAGATGACTGTGTGACAGAGTGGAGCAGTGAGAGAGGTACACATCACGTGTTTGAAAGGAAGAGACAGCAGTGGTGTCAGCACGGCTGAGGAGAAAATGACACCTTTAAAGTGGGAAATTTGCCTTAAAAGAAAAACTAACCACTGGCTTAGCTTCTGCCATAATGAAAAAAAGACAATCTGTGGCTAGGTGGTTTGGAAAGACAAAGTGTAGACGCAAACCAGCAGGCAACAAATAGCAACGGTAAAGTCTCAACCACAGGAAGACTGGAGATCACACATAACCACAGACGTCAAAAGCCTAGCAGTTTTTATAAGATCAAGAATGATGCTGCCTAATGAGACTTGTGGAAAGTACTCACACGTGCACAACCAGATATGAGAGCATTTACTCTGTGCATCTTCGAAGAAAAAAGACAATAACGTTGCATTTTGGCTATCTGAGAGGTACACAGTGTATCAATCCTTCAACAGAAATTGTTATGTCGGAGCTGGACCTTGGAGGATGATTGTATGTGTAATGGATGGCATAACAGTTCATACAACAACAAAAAATACAGTAAAGTTTGGGGTTCAGCCTTCAATTTCTGCTTCCATAGTTCTGGTTGTTAAAAAAAATCTTTTAAAATTGCTGTAAAAATACAAACCAAAGACAATGATCAAAGAACTGACTGATTGTCACAGTCCTGCTTTGTGGCCGGGAGCCTTCTGACTTTTGTTTAATTTACTGTATTTAAGACTGTGTGAGTATGTCGTTGGCTCTTGAGGATTTGGGGTTTCATGTTTCATTCATTGTGTTTGAGTTTTCTGGGCTTGCACTGTGTGTACCTTATGTGTCCCTGTAGCCCTGCCCAGTATGTTTCCCTTGTACACCTGGGGCACGTTCAATCTCAAAACCGTGTACACCGTTTTGCTATGCCTACCAATCGGAAGGTCGGTGGTTCGATCCCTGGCCCTACAGTCCTATGTCGAAGTGTCCTTGGGCAAGACACTGAACCCCAAATTTCCCCCGATGCTGCGCCATCGGCGTGTGAATGTTCATCTGATGAGCAGGTGCCACCTTGTACAGCAGCCTCGGCCACCAGTGTTTGAATGTGTGTGAATGGTGAATGGTTCCTGTACTTTGTTGAAGCGCTTTAAGTAGTCGTAAAGACTAGAAAGGAGTTATTAAAATACAGTCCGTGATTTCCAGGTTGAATGACATGTGTCCTCAGAATATTGTGCCACAGGCTTTGAGTTATGTCTTCTCTCGTTTGGTGGGTGTGTCGTACATCCCCCGTTCTTGACACTGCGCCCGGATACGTTTTGTCGGGGCTGAACATGCCCTTGTTTTGTTTCTAGCCTTGTCGGCCTCGTTGTCTTGTTACCCAATCAGTGTTTTCCCTGGTTATTCCAGCTCCCTGCCCACTCCAGCTGTGCCTTGTCTTGTGATTATCTCCTTGTGTATTTAGTTTGTTGTCAGTTCTTTGTCCTATTCTGTGTCGAGAAGTTCTTGGCCTGTTTTTGGCGCTCTGTTTCCCAGTGTTCCTGGTTTGGATTTATTGTCTGCCTCCTGACTTGGTCTCTAAGTTATTTAAGTCATTAAATTGCTAAAACTCTCCCTGCTACCTCCTTGTCTCCTCTTCTGCGTTTGGGTCCCAACCTGCAACTCCTGACCTGTGACACAGATCTTTTCTTTCTGTCACTTAGCTGATAAAGAACAGACTCCAGAGCAAGGAGAGGAGAATACAGGTTTTTCTAATTATTACTTTAATATGAAAGGGTCAAACTCGATCTGAGGCCGAGTACAGGATATTCATGGTGAACAGAAGAGTCCTCCACTCTCGCAAGGCTAAATGGCTCTGTTTTGCAGAGGTGGTGGGCTCACACAGTGGCAGGATGTGACACTTTTGGAAATTTCCAGCACGTCCAGAAGATCAGTCTGCCTGTGGTTGAAGGAACTGAAAAACCTTAAACCTTCTGGGGAAGCAGAACCTAAACGGCAGGACTCGGCTCTAGGATCCCCTGCTGTGAATGCTGTATGTATAATATGTTAAACGCAAATCAATGAAAACTATTTTTAGTCTCCGTTCAACTGTGATGGAAATCAAAAAGGACCACCGCCTGAAGCATTTGAGAGGGGAGCATGGGGGAAACATCTGTACTTTAACAGAATTCTCCTTCTTTCCAGTGCAGAAAGTTATAATGCTGGTAATTAATACATTCATGTGGTGTTAACGGTGCACAGGAGAAGAAAACCCCAAATGCACAGGATACATTTGCTACAGTATTTGTTTTATCGTGTTCTGCTTTAGCGTCCAAATGCTGCTTGCTCGCTGTTGTAGCTGACAGAAACCCGCAGGCAGTCTTTATGCTCGGGCGTTTCATTTGCACTCGTAATAGTTTGACTGCCTCGTACACCAATCCGCTTGTTGTGCTAACCTGAGCACGTGTTGCTAACAGCATGGCGTGCAGCTGACATTTTTGGGCTTGTGAACTTCTGTTCCACGAGCGGCTGCATGCACCAGACTGTGACACCCGGACCGTGTCCCCCGGACCGTGACCGACCTTGACCCCCGGAGCATCACCGGCCGTGACTCCGGGACCATGACCGACCATATCCCCTGGACCGTGACCCCCGACTGTGACCCCCCCCTGGACCGTGACCTGCCGTGACCCCCGGACCGTGACCGACCGTGACCCCCCCCTGGACTGTGACCTGCCGTGACCCCCGGACCGTGACCGACCGTGACCCCCGGACTGTGACCGACCGTGACCCCTGGACCGTGGCGGTTCAGTATGAATACACAAACTGCTACAGCCCTACATGCAGGTAAATGATTATTATATAACTGTCTAAAGCTGTAGGCAACCTAAAAATAATGTATATTCTAGACGTTAATTTAGATTGATAAGACGTTAAGCATAAGTGCCCCCTTTAGGTTTGATGTGCAACTACACATAAGGCATTTTATTCAGTCTCACCATAAGCATGTTGACTATTATGTCAACATTTGCATCTTTCACGCTGTTTATCAGCAGAGGACTGTTAAAAAATATATATTGTTGGCTTTAAATGTACTGACAAGCTCGGAGCTGTTTGACCATTTTAGGTTATTTTTATGATAAACAACAGTTGGTGACATCAAAGAACGGCTTGTTTATTGCTAAGGCCATATGGTCAAAATTAAATGATTTAATAATAATGTATAACAATAACTTATTTCACTAGTAAATTGCTGTTGAACGACAAAAACAACCACCAGATAGGGAAAGGACATTTACAATAACTTCAAATGCACCACAAGGCTGTAGTTTTCATTGAACGCACCGTCTGTGTTGTTTCTCCGACGGCAGCTGCAGATTGTTACATCCCGGTGTTGAATCCTCTACAGTAAAACACAGTCACACTTTACACCGTTTAGCGTTAGCTGTCAGCATTGTAACCGTGTTTAATCCAGCTACTAGCTAGCGGTAGGCTAACGTTAGCTGCTGTTGAGTATAGTGTTAACTAGCGTCACGTGCAGCGGTGTTTGTGTTTCCTGTATCGTCTGTTTCAGAGCAGCAGAGAGAAGAGCAGACATATCAGTGACAACAGATTTCCGTCTGTATGCAAACGTCACTATGGAATGGATTAATCTGCGTTAATTTTTTTAACGTGTAATCGAAATTAACGCGTTATTTTGACAGCCCTAAATAACGCGTTAATTTTGATTAATTAATCTGAGAAAAAAAAAGTGTGTTTTACTGTAGAGGATTCAACACCGGGATGTAACAATCTGCAGCTGCCGTTGGAGAAACAACACAGATGGTGCGTTCAATGAAACTGGTAAACTACAGCCTCGTGGTGCATTTGGAGTTATTGTAAATGTCCTTTACCATCTGGTGGTTGTTTTTGTTGTTCAACAGCAATTTACTAGTGAAATAAGTTATTATTAAATCAGAGAGAGAGAGAGAGAGAGAGCGAGCACTGCAGAGCTTTACATCTCAACATTTACTTTCTCTCAGCCAGAGTGGGTTTAGTCAAATATGTGCGTTTTGATGGAGGACAGGACAGTCCAGAGTGTGAGAGAGTTAGGTGGAGGTTAGCAGAGGTGGAAGTGTTAGAGAGGCTTGTGTGACAGGAAGAGACAGTGCAGTGTGGTCTGTGGGTGAAAAGCATAAGGGCTGTTAGCTTAAAGGTTTCTAAAAATATGACAAGAAACGGTGCACTCTTGCCTCCAGAGCTGTGTAGAAGTTTTGTATAAAACAATACTGTATTTTAAAAAGATTGATTTATGATTTGTATGAATGTGTCCGACACCCGCATGCCCATTAGCCTTTTTCCATTTGCATTCACACTGGCCAAGTGGCCATAGGAACTGACCTTTTGTTATTATAACACAGCCATCTAACCACCACTATGCGGAAAAGGGAAAAGGCAAAAGACCCTGCCCTGAAGTAGGAGCTGAAAGTTACAGGAACTGTGGCCAGAGGAACTTAAAAATCCCCAAATTGGTCCAGTCGGAACAGGAGAAAAAAAGGGTTCTAGGAACATTATGTTCTAGGAACTGCAAAAATCCCTCCGGTCGGAAAGCGGCTAAATTTGTGAAAAGACGCCTGAAGCAGTGTGACACTCTCACATCCTCATATGAAAGCATTCACGTGTTTAAGACATGACAGATCACAGCAAAGCTCCAGCGGGTGCAGCCGCCATCATCTCCTCTGTGATCTCTACTCAGTCCTCTCAATGAAGCTGCCTGCATGTTAACTTGAACTATGTCAATTACTCAAGAACTGTACTTAAGTACAAATTTGAGATACTTATACTTTACTTGAGTCTTATCTTTTCATACCACGTTCTACTTCTACGCTGCTACATTTCAGAGAGAAATCTTGTACTTTTTACTCCACTACATTCCTCTGACAGCTTCAGTTACTAGTTATTTTATGAATTAAACAAAATATGTTTTTATTATAAATTAAACTACCCAACAATATAATGGCCTACAAGTACATCTAAAATGATTAGACCATCCAACACACAACTGTTTGGATAGTTTCCAGTTTCTAAAATGTGAGGATTTCTCTGCATGGAGTACTTTTACTTTTAATACTTTAAGTACATTTTCCTGATTATATTTACATACTTTTACTTAAGTAACATTTTCAATGCAGGACTTTTTCTTATAACAGAGTATTTTCATAGTGTGGTATTAGTACTTTTACTGAAGTAAAGGATCTGCATACTTCTTCCCTTCACCTGCTCGTTGTCATTTAGAAAAAGAATCCCATTACTGCAGTAACTCGACATAAGAGAGAATGTAGTTACATTGTTCTGACATTAACTGTGGGGGAGAGACACAGCATCATTTAAATATGGAGATGAAGGCGTACATTTTCAGACGGCCTCTCCTGGAAGGCAGATTAGTGTTGCTCTTGGTTGTTCACACAACAAGTGGCAGAAATAGTTGCTGGGGTTAGAGAGAGAAGTTCAGACCCCGCTAACTTTCTCACCTCTGCACAGCTGACCAGTCACTGCATGAAGTGGGTTAGGGGTGGAGGTTAGCAGAGGTGGAAGTGTGAGAGAGGCTTGTGTGACAGGAAGAGACAGTGCAGTGTGGTCTGTGGGTGAAAAGCATAAGGGCTGTTAGCTTAAAGGTTTCTAAAAATATGACAAGAAACGGTGCACTCTTGCCTCCAGAGCTGTGTAGAAGTTTTGTATAAAACAATACTGTATTTTAAAAAGATTGATTTATGATTTGTATGAATGTGTCTGACACCCGCATGCCCATTAGCCTTTTTCCAACTAAGTAGTTACAGGAACGTAGTTATAGGACAAGTGGCAGAAATAGTTGCTGGGGTTAGAGAGAGAAGTTCAGACCCCGCTAACTTTCTCACCTCTGCACAGCTGACCAGTCACTGCATGAAGTGGGTGTGAATGTAAACACACATCTTCACACTCTCACACTATAAAGCATCTTATGGGGGAAAACGACTATTCCATATACTTTTATTTTATGAAAATACATTTCTTAATTCAGCTGTCATGGATCCCAACAGCTCGTGCAGAACAAACATGAGCAGCGTCTGTTTGATTAACCCTTTAAGTCTGCAAATGGATAACGTATAGAAAAAAGGTACTTCCTCACTTGCAGAACGAGGAAATGTTAAGCTACAGATGCAGACACATTATTAAAGTGGCTGTGAAAAAGCATGCATCATATTTAATAATCTAGAAATGGGACACTCGGGTTCAACAAGCAGCCAGAGCACACATTGTAGCAGATGACAACACTATAGGTACATCCCACGTGCCTTATTTGATAGCTCCTCGGTCCTCGGCTGAACTGGAAGTTGTTCTGTCCCTCCTCTGTGAAGGCCGTCTCAAAGCCCTTATTTCTGCCCCGAGGACGGAGGAGCGAGCATCGAGGAGGGATCATCGAGGAGCTATAACCGAGGAAACACGAGAGCAGCCTTCCCGGAAGCCGTGCAGCTGAAGGAGTTGCTGACTCCGCCCAGCTGACAAATTCATGTGACGCTTCAGAGGAAAGGACGTCTCGTCCCTCTAAAGCACGTTTGCTCGTTGCCTCTCTCCTCACATGATATACTAGCATCTCTCCCGTGCCTCCTCGGTGGGAGGGACTAAGGCCAGCTACACACTGCCTGCGTGGCGTGAGCATGGCGTTTCTGTCGCGTGTCAGCTGTGTGGCGACTGCGTGGATCTTTCTGTCTTTACACACCAAAAACGTGTCTGACGTGGCGCTGCTGCTGCTAGCCTTGTCTGTACAAATGTATGTTTCCCATTGATAAAATGAAATACCATGATAAACATAAATATATACTGATTTGATTACAGCAAATACAACGTCGGCAGTATTGACGGCAAAATAGGCTACAGAATATTTTGTTCTGTATTGACAGGTGCAATATTAGAAAATCGATTCAATTACATTTCTATCTGCATTTCTATCAAAACCTAGAGACTTTCAAATATCAACATGTCATTTATTAATATGTATTCGTGTCAAAATGACATATAAACATCTTTTACTATTCTATTCTGACACGCTTGTGTGTCGCGTGAAAAATAGGCGTTGGTTCTATTTCTAGCATGCACGCGTTTTGTCAGCTCAGGCAGTGTGTAAGCTCTAACCTTTTAACATGGGAGCCAAAATATGAACAAACACCCCACTGAGCTGACACGCTCACGCAACGCAGCCAGTGTGTAGCCGGCCTAAGACGCAAAGAAGGGAGACAAGTGGAGAAGTCGGTAGTCTTTCATTGCCAGACCTTCCTCCACAGCGCTGCGGAGGAAGGTCTGGCTAGTCCACACAGCATTCTGAGATGGGAGAAAAACGTGCTCTGGTTTATTGGCATTTCTTTAAACCAATCGCAATCATCTAGGGCGGTGCTAAGCGCCGGATGGAGCGACGTTGCCTCTGCAAAATAGCCTCGGGAAGGAACCTGTTTTGGTGGAACATGTGTACGTTCAAAAGTAGTTTTAGTCGTGCTACAGAAAACTCAGATTGGACAGATAGTCTAGCTAGCTGTCTGGATTTACCCTGCAGAGATCTGAGGAGCAGTTAACCATAGTCCTCAGAAATCCACCAGAGTTTAGAATGCCAACAAAATGGAAGGAACCAGACATCCGGCTGAAAATAGTGAAATCCGGCGGAATTCCGACAGCAACGGAGCAATCCTGGAAGTGGAACGTCGTGGATATAGACTAAGGAGTTGGGGAATGTGATTTAAAGCATCAACAAAGCACTTTTCCTCTTTGGTCCCCCTACAGGTTGGAAGCGGAATTGTCCATTACCGCTGTCATTGGAACTACAGATCCGCTACCCGATCTGGCAAACTTGCATAGCGCGGTTATAGCCGATAGAGGGCCGCAAAGTGAATGCAGAAGTGCCGTTCACCCTGTTACGAGTTAGAGGGGTATTTGGTCTTTAATTGACATGACAGATGAAGATAGGAAAGGGGGTAGAGAGAGGGGGATGACATGCAGCAAAGGGACGCTGGTCGGACTTGAAGCTGGGCCGCTGTGGTAAGGACTGAGCCTTAGTACATGGGCGGCACGTTCTACCATTTCTAGGGCGTGTTCTTCCTGTCGCACTGCCAGCTTTGTTCGTTTCGAGGTATCCCAGCATGCTTTGTGCACAGACAATAAATGAGTGTGATTTCTGTCGCCAGTCGGGTCTCGTACAGTGGGCATGCTCCGTTCAGACCCGTTTTAGTGACTTCTTGCTCAGAGTAAACTCAGTCAGTGGTTCTTCTGGCAGCAGCACAGCATCTCTCCCTCCCTCTCCATACAAAACATCCAAATAGAGCTTGTTGATCAGCTACATTCAGGCTGGGAATCTAACGTCAGCCCAGGCCTATCTCCACATTCATATTGAAAAAATACCACATATACTGTTTTGTTGAAAAAAAAGAAAGAAAATCAGTTTAGCTTATGCCAGTAACACATGTTTTAGTTTCTTTACTACACACAAAAAGTACTTCAAACAGCAGCCACAATAGTAAAAACCAGCCAAGTCTCTTCAGTTTAAAGAGTCAGTTGCACTTCCATAATTAAGGCTACAGATACAAATATTCATATATATGATTGTTGTATACTTTTGGAGTGGTATTTCCTGACTGGACTTGTGTTGATAATCATAAAGCTCTGTACCCAGATCTCATTCACCAGTGAAGAGCTCGTGAACTTCAGGGGAACAACACCATCGGACTTATTTCCCACTTTTCTTCTACCTTCACTGGAAATTTTGGACATTCTGGTCAAAGGTGCGCCAACCTTTGCTCACGCAGCGAGGCGCCGGAGGAGAGGGTAAAGGGCCGGTGCGCTTGTGCGTCTCCACCAGCGAGGATTACGCACAGCGTTCCCGGGAATATTCCTCTCTAACGTGCGCTCACTGCCCAACAAACTGGAGGAATTACAACTGCTGTTGGTGAGAAACCGGGACTTTTCTTCATCTGCTGTTTTGTGCTTCACGGAGACGTGGCTCTGTGGATTAATACCGGACTCTGCGCTGCAGCTGGCAGGCTTCCAGCTTTTCAGAGCGGACAGAGACACGGATCTTTCTAAAAAAAAATCTAAAGGTGGAGGAATCTGTTTCTACATCAACAGCGGCTGGTGCAACGACGTGACAGTGATCCAGCAGCATTGTTCTCCTGACCTGGAATATTTCATCATAAACTGTAAGCCTTTTTATTCACCCCGTGAGTTCCACTCATTCATTCTGGTCGGTGTTTACATCTCACCGCAGGCCAACGTGCAGGACGCACAGCGCATGCTCGCCGACCAGATACTGTGTGTGGAGCGGACCAATCCGGACTCCCTAGTTATTGTCCTTGGAGACTTTAATAAAGGGAACCTCACTCATGAACTCCCTAAATATAGACAGCATATTAAATGCCCGACCAGAGAGGAGAACATTCTGGACTGTTACACCACAGTCAGGGATGCTTATCACGCCGTTCCCCCGTGCTGCACTGGGACTATCTGACCACTTCATGGTCCACCTGATCCCCGCCTACAGGCAGAAACTAAAGCTCTGCAAACCTGTAGTGAGGACATCAAGGAAGTGGACCAGTGAGGCTGTGGAGGATCTCCAGTCGTGTTTGGATTCTACTAACTGGGATGTGTTCAGGACTGCTACCAACAGTCTGGATGTGTACACAGGGGCTGTGACATCATACATCAGCTTCTGTGAGGACTGCTGTGTTCCATCAAGCACCAGGGTGAGTTACAACAGTACTTCAAACAGCAGCCACAATAGTAAAAACCAACTAGTCTCTTCAGTTTAAAGAGTCAGTTGCACTTCCATAATTAAGGCTACAGATACAAATATTCATATATATGATTGTGTATACTTTTGGAGTGGTATTTCCCGACTGGACTTGTGTTGATCATCATAAAGCTCTGTTAGCTCAGGAAGGGTAGTATGACATGCTGTGGTCGGCCCTGCTACCATTTCTTTTTTAGTTTGTTAGCTGCACTTAACCTCCAGGGCTTTTCTCTCTTTTAATGTGCTCTCTCTCAGCTCCAGCTTTTCTCTTTCTCGCCGCCTCGACTTTTTCTCTTTCTCTCTTTCCCCTGCGCGGTCCATTCTGTCTCCACCCTGCTAGGCCACGCGCATCCACAACTTTAACAACTAGATAAGCAAGAACAAAAGACTCCACCTCTGAAGTTGAGAGCAGCCTTCCTGGAGCTCAGTTAGACATCACAGAGCTGTGATCATACGCACCACGATGAAACGGAGCCTGATAACAGCTTTAATTCTCTGCAGCATCAGTAAGTACTGACAATACTTTTCTCTCAACTTGATAACTTCCAGCATTAAAACTTATTTGCTTATTATTATATTTATTAAGAGGTATTGTTTACCTTCCTGTAACAAGTCTCTGCTGTCTGTTTCAGGCTGGATCTCTGTCTCAGGTTCTGAGTCTCACACTGAGACTGTGGCGGGTCGGCTGGGTGAAGAAGTCACACTCACATGCTCTAACCCGTCCAGCCAAGACGGTCTAACACTCTGGTTGAGAGTGTTCAACAGAACCAAGGTCAGCTGGATCTCGTCGATGTTGAGCTCTACAGCAAATCCTTCTTACAGAGATGGAATTCAAAATGGAAGATTCAGCATGAGTACCAACAACTCCACTCTCTTTCTCCAAATCAAACCAGTGACAGTATCTGACTCTGGACTGTATTTATGTGGATTTTACACCGGAGGACGTTATGATTTCAGCGCAATACACTTCAATGTTAAAGGTAAGATTATAAAAATCCTGTGTTCTGTATTCTTCTTTTTATATAATGCTAATCATAATTGGCAAAAAAAGAGCACATTTCATCATTTTAAAACAATAGAGTGATACCAAGGTAAAATCAGACATGAACTTATCTTGATTTTGTTAAAAGGCAGTGATGATTCTCATGATGACAGACAGGAAGTCTGAAAGTAAGATTCTCTTTCACATTTTTGTCCTAACTTTGGTTGATGTTCTCGTAAACGTCTTTCTATATTTGCTAATTTATTAATTGCCCAAAAAGAACACATGTGACTATTTGAAAAGATTCCAAATAAGAGTGATACAATATTTTCAAAGTATAATCAAAAGTAAATGTATCTTTTATTTTGTTAAAAGGCAGCGATGAATCTCATGACGACGACAGGAAGTCTGAAAGTAAGATTCAACATAAAAGATTTAATGTTCTCACAGTTCCTGAGCCAGTAAATGGAAACAGAGTCATTCTATTCTCTTTCTTTCAGCAGAGTCTGATGGAACAGCAAAGCTGATGAGTTTGATCCTGGGCGCTCTGACTCTTCTCCTCTTAATGGTCATCATTGGTCTGGTTGTTAAAAACAGGAAACTTCAGAAAGGTACTTCCTGAAAGCTACTCTTTCTATCTTGTTTTCTATTTTTATTTTATTACTTCTCTAAAATTGTGTAAATATGTTGAGAGAATAAAAAATGTCATGTTTGCTGAATCAGAATAAGCATCCCAGTCTCACGGCAGTTTGTGAAATGGTCACGTTATTTAATCTATTGATTCGTGTACACGGGCACGTTGTTCTCGTTTTTTTTGTGGTGGCCAGCACGAAAATGTAAACTAATGTATTTCAATAGGAAGCATATGTCGTGATCACAGCACGACTACGGTAGCGAGTAGTATGAAATGCCGAAAATCCGTGTAAGGAGGTTGGTTGGGGTGGTGGATGGGTCAAACAACACAGGACTTTCACCCCGGAGACCGGGGATCGTGGCCCGTGTGTGGCGTTTTGTTTCCTCGTTGTTGTTTTCCTAATCACAACCGCCCCGTTATTGTCGCGTGTCCCCGGCGACTGTCTCCCGGCGGCTGTCTCCCGGCGTGTGACGCGTCCTTTCCCCGTTCTTCTATTCCTAAACCCAACCTCCGCCATCCCGTTGTTGTTGTCGTCGCGTGTCACCCAGAGACCGCGGATCGTGTCCCGCGGTGTGACGTTTGCTTTCCCCGTTCATCTTTTCCTAAACCCAACCATATAGATGGTTCCCATTTCGTGCTGGCCACCACGAAAAAAACGAGATAAACGTGTTCTTGTACACGAATCAATAGATTAAAAATACCGTCTTGGAATAAGAGCAATGTAGTGATGAATAATGATTGTCAGTGACCTGATTGGACGTTTTGTCTCTTTCATTCAGCTGCCAATGAAGAACAGAATCCACAACAGCCTGAGGTGAATCAACTTTTATCATTTCCTATTATATGTTTTAAGGTAGCAGAGGTATGATTTAGTTTTTCTCACTAACTCAGCTGTTCTGACTCTTTCCAGAATCTGGACTCTGACCTGAGAGATGCAGCACTGAGTTTGTATGCAGCAACAATAAGGAACAGGAGGCCTGCATCAGAGAGAGAAGTGGAGACTCATGCTGTTTATGCTGTCTGCAGATAGACTCAGAGTGGAACTGATGCTTTATCATATTCATCTCCTGCTGTGTTCTTTTATGGGTGAATGGGGAAAGAGTCAAATAAAACCACTAAGATTTTAATCTCATCTCTCTCTCTCTGTATTTTATAAAGATTGGTATAGTTTTTATATGTCTTGACCCCCACATGCCCATTGTTGCAGTTTGAACTGTGGTCACAAACAGTATCAGGGAAGATATCTGTCTCTGTATCTTTACACTTTGGACAGACTTGAACGCTGCTGCTTTATCTTCATGAGCATCTATCAAACTTGTGAAAAGACGCCTGAAGCAGTGTGACACTCTCACATCCTCATATGAAAGCATTCACGTGTTTAAGACATGACAGATCACAGCAAAGCTCCAGCGGGTGCAGCCGCCATCATCTCCTCTGTGATCTCTACTCAGTCCTCTCAATGAAGCTGCCTGCATGTTAACTTGAACTATGTCAATTACTCAAGAACTGTACTTAAGTACAAATTTGAGATACTTATACTTTACTTGAGTCTTATCTTTTCATACCACGTTCTACTTCTACGCCGCTACATTTCAGAGAGAAATCTTGTACTTTTTACTCCACTACATTCCTCTGACAGCTTCAGTTACTAGTTATTTTATGAATTAAACAAAATATTTTATTATAAATTAAACTACCCAACAATATAACGGCCTACAAGTCCATCTAAAATGATTAGACCATCTTTGGTAACACTTTATAATAACCATCATTAATAGATGGTAAATTGACTGTTAATTCATCTTTAGTTAATTGTCATTTAACTGTTAGCAAACAGTCATTTGACTGTTAATAAACCATTAAATTATAATTAATAATGTTTACTAATTATTAGTAGTGCTGTAAATTAACAGTTTATTGTTACACACATTATATCCCTCATATATTATATTAGGTATCAGGTAATGATTAAAAACGTTTGTAAACCTTTAAGAAACCAATTTTAAAACATCTGTAAACATACATACATAGATAGAAGGACCAGATATTCCCAACACTTTGTTAAGGGTTCCTAGTTGGTTGGTAAACCGTCTATAAACAGTGTCTGGATGGTTGACTATAAAGCTGCATACATAATATCTCACTATACATTCACACATATATGTATATACTGTGTGTGTATATATATATATATATATATATACACAGTATATACATATATGTGTATATACTGTGTGTGTGTGTGTGTGTGTATATGTGTATATATATATATATATATATATATATATATATATATAGAGAGAGATATATATACACAGTATATACATATATGTGTGTATGTATATAGATATATTTTTTTTTGTATAGGTTGTAACTTTATAATAACCATCCAGACACTGTTTATAGACGGTTTACCAACCAACTAGTCGTCGTTGTCGTTCCTGGACACTGTTGCCTGTAAATTTTATTAGTGCTTTAATAAAATCCATTGAACTTTACTCACCTGACATTTGTGGGTCCATTTCCTGGTGTTTGTGACAATATCAGAATAGGTTTACATGGTTTAATTTTCAAAAATTATGTTTGTTGGGAGTCACACATGCGCAGTACCTTGGTAAGGACTACTAGCCAGTCAGAAGCAGAGTATGAGGGCGTGCCCTGACAGTAGCTGGAGTAAGGACTGCTAGCCAGTCAGAAGCAGAGTATGAGGGCGTGCCCTGACAGTACCTAGGTAAGGACTACTAGCCAGTCAGAAGCAGAGTATGAGGGCGTGCCCTGACAGTAGCTAGGTAAGGACTACTAGCCAGTCAGAAGCAGAGTATGAGGGCGTGCCCTGACAGTACCTAGGTAAGGACTACTAGCCAGTCAGAAGCAGAGTATGAGGGCGTGCCCTGACAGTACCTAGGTAAGGACTACTGGCCAGTCAGAAGCAGAGTATGAGGCGTGCCTGACAGTAGCTAGGTAAGGACTACTAGCCAGTCAGAAGCAGAGTGTGAGGGCGTGCAGCTAGGCGAGGCATTATAACATGTGCAAAGTGATGCATGTTTCTACAGCAGAGCTGTTTGGAGCAGTTTTGTGAACAGTGTTTTCTGTTGGAGATGGTAAGTCCCTTTGACTTTGGGCTTTTTCACTTTGTAAACCCTATAACAAGCACAAAAAAGATATATAACACAATAAAGGAAAGAAAAAGCATAATATGAGCACTTTAAAAAGTGCCAAATTAATCTCAAACAATGGGAAAACAACGTAGAAAGCTTCGTTTTTAATATTGTGTTTGAGTTTTATTTCAGGTATTAATTAGTACAGTCTCATTGGATTTAGCACATATATGATGTTTTCATCTGCCGCCACAGCCAAGCGTAGAAAAAATGTTTGGCGATATTTTGACCTATTTAAGTCCAAAATCTTTCTTAAAGCTTTTTTAATGTTAAAGAAAAACAAAGAAAAGTCTCCAAGAACCAAAAAAGTTTCTGAGCTTAACTGCCCTTCAGAAGGGCATTTATGAATCATCTACTGTGTGCATGAAAATCATTCTCCTCAAAGATCAGGCATCCTCACTCTTATTTTTGGGGCATTTTAGGCCTTTATTTTTTATGGGACAGCTAAAGACATGAAAGGGGGAGAGAGGGGGGATGACACGCCGGCTAAGAGGCTGCAGGTCAGAGTCGGACCTGCGGCCGCTGCGTCGAGTGAGCAACCTCTATGTGCGCGCGGCTCTGCAAGCTGTTTAAAGGTTGTTTTTGTCCGTGCAATGTTATCCCTATGGGATGTCTTGTAAAAAACCATGTAACTCTAATATTATTTTACCTTTCATATTTATTCTGTTGATTTGATATTGTGTGTAGTAGTTTGGGCTTTGTTCTCTACTCTTTCTTCTCTTCTTTTTCTTATCAATATTTTAATTATAGTAAGCATTAGAGTGTGCCAGATTAAGCCCCTCTGAGTTTTTTTGCATCCCTCCGCAACATATTTTATTGATTATGTGTATATTAATCTGTAGTATTTGTATGTGTGTAAACCAATAAACTAAACAAAAATGCAAAGGCATTGCATTGGCAGGTCGCTGTGAGCAGCAAGATAAAAATCTAAAGACACCCCGCCTCTCTAAACTCTCTTTATCAGAGCTCAGCGGTACGATCTATCTTTGCAGTGAAATGTTTAAACACAGAATGAGGAACTTCACCTTGATAACAGCTTTACTTCTCTGCAGCCTCAGTAAGTACTGATACTTGCTTATTCTCAGCACCAAATCATCTAACAAATAACCTACCAGAATTTCAACTTTCAAATAAGAACTGAATTATTGTTGTTGTTGCATTAATACAGTACAAACAAAAAAGTGCTGGTGATGAGATGGTAAATTAGCTGTTAATTCATCTTTAGTTAATTGTCATTTAAC
>NC_135873.1:14700998-14712320 GCF_031162955.1 Sander vitreus | reverse complement strand
TTTTGATGCTTGTGGTTTGATTGCAGAGAGCTGAAGGCCAGTCTTCCTGTGGCTTTCACTTTAGCAGATACACAAAGTGTTAAAACCACAGTGGAAAATAACGAGGTGGGGGTCACAATGCTTGTTGTTGCCCATACTGTATGTGCATGCAAACACAGCCAGGTCAGCATACTGTACAATAGAGACAATTAAAAAGTCAGTACATCCAAATAGAGAATCAATACAGTGTACCTCCCTGCAGACTCTCCCTATAAGGACATTTGACAGAGATCAGTTTCCTTCACTGGCTCCTCCTCCTAACGGCAGCATCGTTCTTAGAAGATCAGGTGGAGCTCGGTGCGCAGAGAGAAAGAGAGGTGTGCTCATAAAAGTTAAAACATTTAGAGATCGACAACCCCGTTAGCATTCCCTGATGGATATTTTTATGAAAGATATAGATTTTGAGCGGAGGGAATTACGAGGCTATTTGTCGGCTTCTTGAGCCAAAGCGCACATCGTGTGAATTATGTTTTTATATATTTTATTTGCTCTCACCATTGCTTCCCACTGCCAGGGTTGCAACTGGAATACTAGGCTAAAGCAACGACAGTTTATAGAAACCACAAGTGTAATTATGGTCAGATCTTGGTCCTGACTGATGGGAAGTGATATTAATAAGCGTTGTGATTCATGCATTTACAGCGTCGGCTATTTTTTTGCCAGCTTTCCTTCCTGTTTTAGGAAGCAGCGACTGTATTACGTTTTGCCTGCAAAACCGTGTCTGTGTTATTCATATTTATGTAGAATTATAATTTCCTCTTATGTAAAATATGCGGCTCTGGTAGATGTTTGCGATTGGTCGTGCTGTGCAAACACCGCCTCTTTTATGTGAACGTGCGTGCTGCTGGATTGGGAAACCCTGAGTTGACTGAACTAGTTGATAACCAGCGTCGTGATACAGCTTATGCGGGACCGCGGTTTGGTGAAGCCGGGTAACTGAAAGAAATCCAGGACGTGTTGATCTTGATTCGTAGTACAGGCCTCTGGTGACATGACATGAGTGATGACAAGACAAGTCAGCCGGTCAATCAATCCATCTCTTGGGTCCAGACTGAAATATCTCAACAACTATTGTCATGACATCTTGTACAGATATTCATGGTCCCCAGAGGATGTAGCCTAATGACTTTAGAGATCCCCTGACTCTTCTTCTAGCACCACTGTGAGGTTGACGTTAGTGGTTTTAAGTCAGATATCTCAGCAACTGTTGGATGAATTGCTATGAAATGTGATGTCCCCTAACATTGATACTGTGACCATGTTAGCATGCTACCGTACCTAGCTAGGAGAGACCTAGATTATGAGACTTCGACTTACTTATTCCACTGTACTTGCCTACAAAATAAAAAATGAAGCAGTTGTATCAGGCCTCTCTGTACAGTTTTGAATGCAAATGATGACGTGAAGTACAAAGACAAAGTAGTTAAGGGAGTTTATTTAAAGGGATGAGTGATTTTAGCAATTGTACAGCTAGCTTAATTCTTTTCATAAACAAGTAGGCTAGTTTCACTGCTTTCTTTTTATACTTTCCACAGAGCATTGACCGCAGACACGTCATGATCTTTACCTCAGTTGTTCTCAGACCACACTGTGCTGTCTCTTCCTGTCAAACAAGTGATGTGTATCACTCCCTCCTCCCTCCACACACCATCACACCATTTCACTCGCCCTATAAATAAGTATGGCAGTCATTAGTGTCCTTTCTGCCTCTTCCTCCATCACACATTAAGCATGCTCTTTTTCCACTCAGACAAAATAAGAAAGACACTTTGACCGAGAGAGAGACAGAAAGAAACAACAAACAGCAAATACAGAGACATTATTCTAAATTCATTTTTTGGCAGTAGACTCCTCCCACACACTATCCACGAGACAGCAGGTCTCATATTTCAGACACTGCAAAGTTATACATTGTTTGTCGGGCTATTTCGGTGACTTTGCGCGGGTATGGAGTGCCGTGGGCTGCCAGCCGTGACGGAGCTCCAGCTACCTCACAGCAGGCCGGGGTCTGTGAAGGAAGGCAGGCCGGGGGGGGCGAGGCAGCAACACAGGCAGCACCGGCCGCTGAACTCTGACACACAGTCGGACAAAATTTGCAATTAGCCATCAATTTTCGTAAAACGGCCCATATTTGACCTCTACATAAAAAAGTCTCAGAAGTGAATTTAGTGGTAAAATAGCAGATGAACAACGTATACAATTTCTGAGATCTGCGCGACCTATTCAGAAGACTACCTGATCTCAGGTCAGTGCTGTAGCCTATGTAAATGTTTGGGCATGACAAAGAAAGAGACTAGAGCCAAATGAGGAGGAGCCCCGAGTTGACGTCAACTAGACGGCTCGTTGAGATTTGCCCGTTTTCAGAGGCAGTTTCAAATTGTGAGATTTGCAGAGGAAAGAGGTGTCAATGGGATGTTGAGGTTCTATGTATGTCCTAGTTACCCACTAAACTGACATTATTCAACTATGACAAGGTAAAATCGGTTTTGCATTCTATCACACCTTTAACATAATGAAGCATCAGTTCCACTCTGAGCTGCAGTTCCAGATGTTTCCTGACTCTATCTGGTGGCAGCATACACAACATGTGGCTCCAGCTCTCTCTCTGATGCAGGCCTGCTGCCTCTTTTGGGTTTTGCCTGGAAATGTAGAGCTGCGTAGTTCAGTTCATCTGAGCCCAGATCCTGTAAATCAGAGTATTCAGAGTCACACACTCTGTAGCTGAGTTAGTCAAACAATCCGTAAAATGTCTTTGTAGTTTCACAAAGGAATCATTTAAACTAAAATGAGTGTTACCCACAGCTTAGCTAAGAACAAACATGCTTTGGAATATAATCCCAGCTGTGTTGCACATTTAAATTAAAACTAAGAAAAACAGTTGAATGAATATGCCGAGGTTGTTCAAACTACATTAGGACATACTGTAGGCCACATAATATGACAAACTAAAATGGCCTCACCCTACAGTGGTTCTATTTTGTTTTAAAATTACCATTTTCTAGAGCATCTTTAAAACCATAACACACAGTTTATAGAAGTTAATGCTGGGTTCACCTTGTTTCTTTCTGGCTGCAGTTCTTCATTCACAGCTCAATGGAAAAAACACAAAAGTTTAATTAATTCGTCATTACTGTCCATATACTTTGCTTTGGATTTATCCATCATGTGCATCAAATTATAGATCAACTGTACCTGTCTGAAGTCTCCTGATTTTAACAGCCAGAACAATGACGACTATAGTGAGGAAAACAGTCAGAACAGTCAGAAAACCCAGGATCACACTCATTCCATCAGACTCCTCTACAAGACAAATGACAGAATAAATGTCTGTTTTTAAAAGACATGTTTAAGATTGAAATTACTGGCTCTGTGGTAACTCGCATAATGAAAAAGGAGAACCTTACTTTCAGTCTTTACATCCACTCCAAAATCAGATTCACCGTCACCTTTAAAACATATAATTTATATAATTTGACACGTATTGGTTTCTTGTTTGAATTTATGCTGTTTTCATACGACTGTGACAATAAATGTGAGATAAACTGTAAATATGATGGAAACAGATCTCTGAGGCTTAACTACAATCTTACCTTGAACTTTTAAATGTGTTGCACTGGCGAAGACTGTATGTCCTTGTATGTAAAATCCCACAGAAATACAGTCCAGAGTCAGATAAATCCACTCTCTTGATTTTAAGAAAGACAGTAGAGATGTTGGAGCTCATCTCAAATCTATTTTCAAATCCATCACAAAACGGTTTTCCATCATCATATGAGTACATAGAGGAGACACAGCTGGGCTTGGTTCTGTTGATCACTCTGAACCATTCTGTTGTAGTTGGAGTGCTGGAATTGTTGGAGCACATCAGAGTGACGTCTCCACCAGACTGGACCTCCACAGTGTGAGACTCAGAAGCTGAGACAGAGATCCAGCCTGAAAACAAACAGCAGAGACACAAAGAGAGTTATCCCTGAGTGTATAATTCAGCACTTACTGGCAACAACAACAATATCTCAGTGCTGAGAATAACCGAGTATCAGTACTTACTGAGGCTGCAGAGAAGTAAAGCTGTTACAAAGGTAAAGTTCCTCATTGTGCATTTAAACGTGTCACTGCAAGGATAGTTTGTACCGCTGAGCTCTTATAAAGGAGTCAAGAGAGGCGGGGTGTCTTGACTTTCATCTTACCGCTCACAGTGAACTGTCAATGCAATGCCTTTACACATAATATATTTAAGTTCCGGAACATTTGGTTCTTGAATCTTATTTTAATATTTTATATCTGTCTGATGCAATATGAGATAAAAACTTTCACAAAACATATCGGTGACTCCTTCAGTTATATACAGCCATAATTTAAGACTAATGACCACCAACATGCCTTTTCAGATTTCTGAACCATTCTCCCCCTCTATTGAAGCCCTTTCCTTTTTTTTCAATTTACATAAAAAGCATTTGTTGAAACTTGAAAGAAGTCGAAATACTGCAAAAAAAATGAAAACATCAGATATGTTTTGACCAATGAGACTGTAAGGTTTCCCACATTAATACCTGAAATAAACATAAATGCAATATTTCATGTTTTCTACATTGTTTTCCAATGTCAATCTCAGACAATGTGTCTTCCATTGTCTGAGATTTGATGGGCAATCTTTTAATTACATCATCTGCAATGATTTAATGGCCCACAACTGGAGAATTTGCAGCACCAACTCTCCATAAACCAACTCATCAAAATATGTAGGCTACCTAACAATAGTGGATGGGAATTTGCATTCATTCGCATTTTGTTTTTTAAAGGTTAGCTACATTTGAATGTACATTTTTTTTCTCCACCAAAGCAAAGTCAGTCGGCCAGTCAGTCGTTCCACCTCTTGGGTCCAGACTGAAATATCTCAACTATTATTGTCATGATATTTTGTATGATATTCATGGTCTTCAGAGGATGAAGACTTGTGACTGTAGAGATCCCCGGACCGTTCTCTAGCACCACTGTAAGGTGGACTTTCGTGGTTTTGGATGGATTGCTATGCAATGTGTTGTCCGCTAACATGGATACAGTGAACATGTTAGCGTGCTAACGTACCTATAGCTCAAAGCATCTTAGAGTCTAAATACAGCCTCACAGAGTCACTAACATGGCTGTGGACTCTTTATAGTGCATAATGGTACTTTACAAGGCAGATTTCTCAATGTGGCTAAGCTCTAGCCAGGTTAGCCATTGTTAGTAATACCAACAGTTAACAACGGATTACACCGTGGTGCACTTTGGTGCATGCAAAAAGCGTAACAACATGTCCACAGATAGAAGTTGGACAGGACTGTGTGTATGACTGATTTAGTGAGACACAAATAAGACAGAAGTGCTCACAACTGTTGATGCACGGAGCAGCCATGTTCGAATTTGAGCTCGCGGTACTGCGAGGTTGTCTGAGTTCCGAGCTCGGGGCGTTTTTCCAACTTTGACCTCGGAAAATCCGACTTCCGAGTACAAATGGGACGCAGTATTGGTGCTTACCCAGTGCTAGTACTAGCTCTACTCAGCTTGGCTCGACTTGGCCACGGTGCCCCGTCCTGCATTTTCCATTGCAGATTCAGTACCCTTCTCCGGGAACCATCACCTTATCGTGGTGGAGAGGTTTGTGTGTCCCTATGAACCTGAGGGCTGTGTTGTCTGGAGCTTTGTGCTCCTGGTAGGGTCTCCCAAGGCAAAGTGGTCTCAGGTGAGGGGCCAGACAAAGAATGGTTCAAAAATCCTATGAAAAATCGAGGAAGGGATGAAGTGACCCTGCCCGGAGGAAGCCCGGGGCCCCCGTCTGGAGCCAGGCCCAGATGGAGGGCTCGTCAGCGAGCGTCTGGTGGCCGGGTTTGCCACGGAGCCCGGTCGGGCACAGCCCGAAAAAGCTACGTGGCGGACATCCCTCCATCCCATGGGCCCACCACCTGTGGGAGGAACCGCTGGGGGTCGGGTGCGCTGCCACATGGGTGGCAGTGAAGGTCAGGGGCCTCGACGGACCAGACCCGGGCAGCAGAGGCTGGCTCTGGGGGACGTGGAATGTCACCTCTCTGTGGGGGAAGGAGCCGGAACTTGTGCGGGAGGTGGAGCGCTACCGGTTAGATCTGGTGGGGCTTACCTCTACGCACAGTCTTGGTTCTGGAACCATACTCCTGGATAGGGGTTGGACTCTTTTTCTTCTCCGGAGTTGCCCAGGGTGTGAGGCGCCGGGCGGGTGTGGGGATACTCACAAGCCCCGGCTGGCGCCGCTACGTTGGAGTTTAACCCGGTGGGACGAGAGGGTCGCCTCCCTACGCCTGCGGGTTGTGGGGGGAAAACTCTGACTGTTGTTTGTGCATATGCACCAAACAAGAGTTCAGAGTATTCGGCCTTCTTGGAGACCTTGAGTGGAGTCCTGCATGGGGCTCCAGTCGGGGACTCCATAGTTCTGCTGGGGGGACTTCAACGCGCACGTGGGTAATGATGGAGACACATGGAGAGGCGTGATTGGGAGGAACGGCCTCCCTGATCTAAACCAGAGTGGTTGTTTGTTGTTGGACTTCTGTGCTAGTCATGGATTGTCTATAACGAACACCATGTTCGAACATAGGGATGCTCATAAGTGTACTTGGTACCCAGAGCACCCTAGGCCAAAGGTCAATGATCGATTTTATAATCGTTTCATCTGATCTGAGGCCATATGTTTTGGACACTCGGGTGAAGAGAGGGGCGGAGCTGTCAACCGATCACCATCTGGTGGTGAGTTGGGTCAGGGGGTGGGGGAAGACTCTGGACAGCAGAGACACAAAGAGAGTTATCCCTGAGCGTATAATTCAGCACTTACTGGCAACAACAACAATATCTCAGTGCTGAGAATAACCGAGTATCAGTACTTACTGAGGCTGCAGAGAAGTAAAGCTGTTACAAAGGTAAAGCTCCTCATTGTGCATTTAAACGTGTCACTGCAAGGATAGTTTGTACCGCTGAGCTCTTATAAAGGAGTCAAGAGAGGCGGGGTGTCTTGACTTTCATCTTACCGCTCACAGTGAACTGTCAATGCAATGCCTTTACACATAATATATTTAAGTTCCGGAACATTTGGTTCTTGAATCTTATTTTAATATTTTATATCTGTCTGATGCAATATGAGATAAAAACTTTCACAAAACATATCGGTGACTCCTTCAGTTATATACAGCCATAATTTAAGACTAATGACCACCAACATGCCTTTTCAGATTTCTGAACCATTCTCCCCCTTTCCTTTTTTTTTTCAATTTACATAAAAAGCATTTGTTGAAACTTGAAAGAAGTCGAAATACTGCAAAAAAAAAAGTTTTTACGCTTGGCTGCGGCGGCAGATGAAAACATCAGATATGTTTTGACCAATGAGACTGTAAGGTTTCCCACATTAATACCTGAAATAAACATAAATGCAATATTTCATGTTTTCTACATTGTTTTCCAATGTCAATCTCAGACAATGTGTCTTCCATTGTCTGAGATTTGATGGGCAATCTTTTAATTACATCATCTGCAATGATTTAATGGCCCACAACTGGAGAATTTGCAGCACCAACTCTCCATAAACCAACTCATCAAAATATGTAGGCTACCTAACAATAGTGGATGGGAATTTGCATTCATTCGCATTTTGTTTTTTAAAGGTTAGCTACATTTGAATGTACATTTTTTTTCTCCACCAAAGCAAAGTCAGTCGGCCAGTCAGTCGTTCCACCTCTTGGGTCCAGACTGAAATATCTCAACTATTATTGTCATGATATTTTGTATGATATTCATGGTCTTCAGAGGATGAAGACTTGTGACTGTAGAGATCCCCGGACCGTTCTCTAGCACCACTGTAAGGTGGACTTTCGTGGTTTTGGATGGATTGCTATGCAATGTGTTGTCCGCTAACATGGATACAGTGAACATGTTAGCGTGCTAACGTACCTATAGCTCAAAGCATCTTAGAGTCTAAATACAGCCTCACAGAGTCACTAACATGGCTGTGGACTCTTTATAGTGCATAATGGTACTTTACAAGGCAGATTTCTCAATGTGGCTAAGCTCTAGCCAGGTTAGCCATTGTTAGTAATACCAACAGTTAACAACGGATTACACTGTGGTGCACTTTGGTGCATGCAAAAAGCGTAACAACATGTCCACAGATAGAAGTTGGACAGGACTGTGTGTATGACTGATTTAGTGAGACACAAATAAGACAGAAGTGCTAAAAACTTTATGTTACTACAGCTTTCACAACTGTTGATGCACGGAGCAGCCATGTTCGAATTTGAGTTCGCGGTACTGCGAGGTTGTCTGAGTTCCGAGCTCGGGGCGTTTTTCCAACTTTGACCTCGGAAAATCCGACTTCCGAGTACAAATGGGACGCAGTATTGGTGCTTACCCAGTGCTAGTACTAGCTCTACTCAGCTTGGCTCGACTTGGCCACAGTGCCCCGTCCTCCATTTTCCATTGCAGATTCAGTACCGCCTCATGCGTGAGGCGAGCGTGGCTGGTCATCATAGTGACGCCGCAGGAAACAGCCGTGACCTAACGTGACAAACACACACAGAACGTTGAAGATGATTATTTTTGACTCTCGGTATGTGGCTGTTGCCACAGCCAGAAGACACTTTTTATTTCAAAAGAAGCTGGAGGCAGCAAAAAAAAACACACACATGACATGGTGCTCTTTGGATGCTTTTATATAGGCCTTAGTGGTCTCCCTAATACTGTATCTGAAGTCTCTTTTATATAGGCCTTAGTGGTCCCCTAATACTGTATCTGAAGTCTCTTTTATATAGGCCTTAGTGGTCTCCTAATACTGTATCTGAAGTCTCTTTAATATAGGCCTTAGTGGTCCCCTAATACTGTATCTGAAGTCTCTTTTATATAGGCCTTAGTGGTCCCCTAATACTGTATCTGAAGTCTCTTTTATATAGGCCTTAGTGGTCCCCTAATACTGTATCTGAAGTCTCTTTTATATAGGCCTTAGTGGTCCCCTTATACTGTATCTGAAGTCTCTTTTATATAGACCTTAGTGGTCTCCTAATACTGTATCTGAAGTCTCTTTTATATAGACCTTAGTGGTCCCCTAATACTGTATCTGAAGTCTCTTTTATATAGGCCTTAGTGGTCCCCTAATACTGTATCTGAAGTCTCTTTTATATAGGCCTTAGTGGTCTCCTAATACTGTATCTGAAGTCTCTTTTATATAGACCTTAGTGGTCCCCTAATACTGTATCTGAAGTCTCTTTTATATAGACCTTAGTGGTCCCCTAATACTGGATCTGAAGTCTCTTTTATATAGACCTTAGTGGTCCCCTAATACTGGATCTGAAGTCTCTTTCCTGAAATTCAGCCTTGGTGCAGAATTACAGCCACTAGAGCCAGTCCCACAATGAAATTTCCTTAAGATGTGCCATTTCTGTGTCTGTAGCTTTAAATGCTATTGAGGAGGAGAGAGGGGGGGCAAGGTGGAGGGAAGGGGTGTGGCCTTGACCAACTGCCATGCTTCGCTTGTTTGCAAGCCATGATGTCTCTCTCTTTCTCATGGGTGGGCCAAATTCTCTGGGTGGGCAAAGCAGAGAAAGGGGAGGTAACCTTGTCTTTATGACGTCATAAGGGGAAGATTCCAGATCGGCCCATCTGAGCTTACTTTTTCTCAAAGGCAGAGCAGGATACCCAGGGCTCGGTTTACACCTATTGCCATTTCTAGCCACTGGGGGACCATAGGCAGGCTAGGGGGACTCATATTAATGTTGAAAAACGTCAAGTGAATTTTTCATGCCATGGGACTTTTAAAAATGGCGGGTTTGTTCAGGACACCCCCGTCTGTTGCTAGCAATGATGACGCAGTGATTAGTGACGATTCCCTCCGACCAATCAGTAGTCTGCAGGTTTTCACGTCACCTTTTGGTATTGCCTCAGCTCGCTTGGAACCTGGACGGAGGTGATACTAAAAAAAGTACATGTTAGCTAGTATTACGGGTTTTTTTTCATAATAGAAAACCAAAAAAGACGAGTCGAGGCGAGTCGAGCAGGTACCATGTAATGGAAAAACGCCGTATTAGTCTAGTTTAACAACCCCATTCTGCTTCATGCTGCTGTTTGAGTTCTTGATTATGAGAATACCTATTCTCATAATAGGTAGGTTCAGTGAACAGCTCTCAACATCAGGAACCTGATAGTTCTGAGTGTAGACTATGGCTGAGTATGTTCAAAATAAAAAACAAAGTAGAAAATGAAGCAGTTGCATCAGGACTCTGTTTAGTTTTGAATGCAAATGTTGACGTAGTGTATGAAGGTAAACTAGTTAAGTGAGTTAATGTAAAGTGATGATGAGTGGAGTGATTTAACAGTGCAGAGATTGATATACATGTTTTGAGGGAGTATTGTCCGTGTTCTGTGAGAATAGCAATTGTACAGCTAGTTTCCTTTAGTCATTAACCAGTAAGCTAGTATCACTGCTTCCTTTTATACTTTCCACAGAGCGTTGACCTCATGATCTTTACCTCAGTTGTTCTCAGACCACACTGTGCTGTTTCTTCCTGTCAAACAAGTGATGTGTATCACTCCCTCCTCCCTCCACACACCATCACACCATTTCACTCACCCTAAAATAATTTTGGCAGCCATCAGTGTCCTTTATTTCACTTCCTCATCACACATTGAACATGCTGTTATTCCTCTCAGACAAAATAAGAAAGACGAACACTCTGCCCGAGAGAGAGACAGACAGAAACAACAAACAGCAAAAACAGAGACATTATTCTAAATATTTTGGCAGTAGACTCCTCCCACACACTATCCACACATAAAAACACATCAGCAGATTAATATAATGAAGCATCAGTTCCACTCTGAGCTGCAGTTCCAGATGTTTCCTGACTCTATCTGGTGGCAGCATAAACAAAATGTGGCTCCAGCTCTCTCTCTGATGCAGGCCTGCTGCTTCTTTTGGGTTTTGCCTGGAAATGTAGAGCTACGTAGCTCAGTTCATCTGAGCCCAGATCCTGTAAATCAGAGTATTCAGAGTCACACACACTGCAGCTGAGTTAGTCAAACAATCTGTGAAATTTGTGGATTTGTTGCTCTTTCCACAAAGAATAGTTTTTTAGCAGTTTTAGTTTAGCTAAAAACAAACATGATCTTGAATAGAATCCCATCTGCGTAGCACAATTTAAATTAAAAGGTTGTTCAAACATCATTGGGACATAGGACACATTATATGACAGACGCTCATTAACATAACTCTAATTGCTGCATCTGTGGTTGTATATA
>NC_135873.1:14687928-14700498 GCF_031162955.1 Sander vitreus | reverse complement strand
ACATATCAGAAGCTCAGCTAGGTATACAGCCATAATTTAAGACTAATGACCACCAACATGCCTTTTCAGATTTCTGAACCATTCTCCCCCCTTTCCTTTTTTTTTCAATTTACATAAAAAGCATTTGTTGAAACTTGAAAGAAGTCGAAATACTGCAAAAAAAAAGTTTTTACGCTTGGCTGCGGCGGCAGATGAAAACATCAGATATGTTTTGACCAATGAGACCGTAAGGTTTCCCACATTAATACCTGAAATAAACATAAATGCAATATTTCATGTTTTTCTACATTGTTTTTCCATCGTCAATCTCAGACAATGTGTCTTCCATTGTCTGAGATTTGATTGGCAATCTTTTAATTACATCATCTGCAATGATTTAATGGCCCACAACTGGAGAATTTGCAGCACCAACTCTCCATAAACCAACTCATCAAAATATGTAGGCTACCTAACAATAGTGGATGGGAATTTGCATTCATTCGCATTTTGTTTTTTAAAGGTTAGCTACATTTGAATGTACATTTTTTTTCTCCACCAAAGCAAAGTCAGTCGGCCAGTCAGTCGTTCCACCTCTTGGGTCCAGACTGAAATATCTCAACTATTATTGTCATGATATTTTGTATGATATTCATGGTCTTCAGAGGATGAAGACTTGTGACTGTAGAGATCCCCGGACCGTTCTCTAGCACCACTGTAAGGTGGACTTTCGTGGTTTTGGATGGATTGCTATGCAATGTGTTGTCCGCTAACATGGATACAGTGAACATGTTAGCGTGCTAACGTACCTATAGCTCAAAGCATCTTAGAGTCTAAATACAGCCTCACAGAGTCACTAACATGGCTGTGGACTCTTTATAGTGCATAATGGTACTTTACAAGGCAGATTTCTCAATGTGGCTAAGCTCTAGCCAGGTTAGCCATTGTTAGTAATACCAACAGTTAACAACGGATTACACTGTGGTGCACTTTGGTGCATGCAAAAAGCGTAACAACATGTCCACAGATAGAAGTTGGACAGGACTGTGTGTATGACTGATTTAGTGAGACACAAATAAGACAGAAGTGCTAAAAACTTTATGTTACTACAGCTTTCACAACTGTTGATGCACGGAGCAGCCATGTTCGAATTTGAGTTCGCGGTACTGCGAGGTTGTCTGAGTTCCGAGCTCGGAAATACGAGGTCAGGGGGCGTTTTTCCGACTTTGACCTCGGAAAATCCAACTTCCGAGTACAAATGGGACGCAGTATTGGTGCTTACCCAGTGCTAGTACTAGCTCTACTCAGCTTGGCTCGACTTGGCCACGGTGCCCCGTCCTCCATTTTCCATTGCAGATTCAGTACCGCCTCATGCGTGAGGCGAGCGTGGCTGGTCATCATAGTGACGCCGCAGGAAACAGCCGTGACCTAACGTGACAAACACACACAGAACGTTGAAGATGATTATTTTTGACTCTCGGTATGTGGCTGTTGCCACAGCCAGAAGACACTTTTTATTTCAAAAGAAGCTGGAGGCAGCAAAAAAAACACACACACATGACATGGTGCTCTTTGGATGCTTTTATATAGGCCTTAGTGGTCTCCTAATACTGTATCTGAAGTCTCTTTTATATAGGCCTTAGTGGTCCCCTAATACTGTATCTGAAGTCTCTTTCCTGAAATTCAGCCTTGGTGCAGAATTACAGCCACTAGAGCCAGTCCCACAATGAAATTTCCTTAAGATGTGCCATTTCTGTGTCTGTAGCTTTAAATGCTATTGAGGAGGAGAGAGGGGGGGCAAGGTGGAGGGAAGGGGTGTGGCCTTGACCAACTGCCATGCTTCGCTTGTTTGCAAGCCATGATGTCTCTCTCTTTCTCATGGGTGGGTCAAATTCTCTGGGCGGGCAAAGCAGAGAAAGGGGCGGTAACCTTGTCTTTATGACATCATAAGGGGAAGATTCCAGATCGGCCCATCTGAGCTTACTTTTTCTCAAAGGCAGAGCAGGATACCCAGGGCTCGGTTTACACCTATTGCCATTTCTAGCCACTGGGGGACCATAGGCAGGCTAGGGGGACTCATATTAATGTTGAAAAACGTCAAGTGAATTTTTCATGCCATGGGACTTTTAAAAATGGCGGGTTTGTTCAGGACACCCCCGTCTGTTGCTAGCAATGATGACGCAGTGATTAGTGACGATTCCCTCCGACCAATCAGTAGTCTGCAGGTTTTCACGTCACCTTTTGGTATTGCCTCAGCTCGCTTGGAACCTGGACGGAGGTGATACTAAAAAAAGTACATGTTAGCTAGTATTACGGGTTTTTTTTTCATAATAGAAAACCAAAAAAGACGAGTCGAGGCGAGTCGAGCAGGTACCATGTAATGGAAAAACGCCGTATTAGTCTAGTTTAACGTCCCCATTCTGCTTCATGCTGCTGTTTGAGTTCTTGATTATGAGAATACCTATTTTCATAATAGGTAGGTTCAGTGAACAGCTCTCAACATCAGGAACCTGATAGTTCAGAGTGTAGACTATGGCTGAGTATGTTCAAAATAAAAAACAAAGTAGAAAATGAAGCAGTTGCATCAGGACTCTGTTTAGTTTTGAATGCAAATGTTGACGTAGTGTATGAAGGTAAACTAGTTAAGTGAGTTAATGTAAAGTGATGATGAGTGGAGTGATTTAACAGTGCAGAGATTGATATACATGTTTTGAGGGAGTATTGTCCGTGTTCTGTGAGAATAGCAATTGTACAGCTAGTTTCCTTTAGTCATTAACCAGTAAGCTAGTATCACTGCTTCCTTTTATACTTTCCACAGAGCGTTGACCTCATGATCTTTACCTCAGTTGTTGTCAGACCACACTGTGCTGTTTCTTCCTGTCAAACAAGTGATGTGTATCTCTCCCTCCTTCCTTCACACACCATCACACCATTTCACTCACCCTAAAATAATTTTGGCAGCCATCAGTGTCCTTTATTTCACTTCCTCATCACACATTGAACATGCTGTTATTCCTCTCAGACAAGATAAGAAAGACGAACACTCTGCCCGAGAGAGAGACAGACAGAAACAACAAACAGCAAAAACAGAGACATTATTCTAAATATTTTGGCAGTAGACTCCTCCCACACACTATCCACACACAAACCCACATCAGCAGATTAACATAATGAAGCATCAGTTCCACTCTGAGCTGCAGTTCCAGATGTTTCCTGACTCTATCTGGTGGCAGCATACACAACATGTGGCTCCAGCTCTCTCTCTGATGCAGGCCTGCTGCCTCTTTTGGGTTTCGCCTGGAAATGTAGAGCTGCGTAGTTCAGTTCATCTGAGCCCAGATCCTGTAAATCAGAGTATTCAGAGTCACACACTGACTCCCACACACTCTGTAGCTGAGTTAGCCAAACAATCTGTAAAATTGGTGGATTTGTTGGTCGTTCCACAAAGAATAGTTTTTTAGCAGTTTTAGTTTAGCTAAGAACAAACATGATCTTGAATAGAATCCCATCTGCGTAGCACAATTTAAATTAAAAGGTTGTTCAAACATCATTGGGACATAGGACACATTATATGACAGACGCTCATTAACATAACTCTAATTGCTGCATCTGTGGTTGTATATATTTTGAAATTACCATTTTCTAACTGGCAGGAAGGCTACATGTTCTTTCTCATGACAAGATATCTTCTGGTTGAGCATCTTTAAAACCATAACACACAGTTTATAGAAGTTAATGCTGGGTTCACCTTGTTTCTTTCTGGCTGCAGTTCTTCATTCACAGCTCAATGGGGAAAAAAAGACAAACGTTTCATTAGTTAATTATACTTTACTTTGGATTTATCCATCATGTGCATCAAATTAGATCAACTGTACCTGTCTGAAGTCTCCTGATTTTAACAGCCAGAAGAATGACGACTATAGTGAGGAAAACAGTCAGAAAACCCAGGATCACACTCATGATGTTTGTCATTCCATCTACAAGACAAATGACAGAATTAGTCTGTTTTTAGAAGACATGGTTAAGATTTAAATGACTGGCTGTGTGGGAACTTGCACAGTGGAAAAGGAGAACCTTACTTTCAGTCTTTAAATCCTCTCCAAAATCAGATACATTGTCACTTTTAAAACATATTTAAATAAACATCATTTGACACATATTTGTTATTTGTCTTCATGCCGTTTTTTTTATACTACTGTGAAAATAAATGTGAGAAACTGTACATATGATGAGAAACACAGATCAATGAGGATTAACTACAATCTTACCTTGGACTTGTAGATATGTTGCATTGCCAAGGACTGTATGGTTGATTTGGTTACATCCACAGTTATACAGTCCAGAGTGAAAGGAATTCAGTATCTTGATGTTAAAGACAGTAGAGATGTTGCAGCTCATCTCAAATCCATTTTGAAATCCATCACAGTACGAGGCTTTGCTAGTAGACCCGTACACAGAGATCCAGCCTGAAACAAACAGCAGAGACAGAGAGTTATCCCTGAGTGTATAATGCAGCAGTTACTGTATTGATGATATGTTTTAAGGGAACATTCATCGTGTTCTGTGAGAACAGCAGTACTGTACAGCAGTTCAATTTTGTCGTGAACAAGTAGGCTAGTTTCACTTCTTTTTTTTATTTTGCATAGAGCTTTGACCTCAGACACCTCACGGTCTTCATCTCAGTTGTGCTCAGACCCCACCCTGCTGTCTCTTCCTGTCAAACAATAAGTCTGGCAGCCATCAGTGTCCTTTCTGCCTCTTCCTCCATCACACATTAAGCATGCTCTTTTTCCTCTCAGACAAAATAAGAAAGACGGACACTTTGACCCAGAGAATTTATTTTTTGGCAGTAGAGTCCTCCCACACATAAAAACATCAGCAGATTAACATAATGAAGCATCAGTTCCACTCTGAGCTGCAGTTCCAGATGTTTCCTGACTCTATCTGGTGGCAGCATACACAACATGTGGCTCCAGCTCTCTCTCTGATGCAGGCCTGCTGCCTCTTTTGGGTTTCGCCTGGAAATGTAGAGCTGCATAGTTCAGTTCATCTGAGCCCAGATCCTGTAAATCAGAGTATTCAGAGTCACACACTGAATCACACACACTCTGTAGCTGAGTTTTCCAAGTTTTTGGTAGTTCAACAAAGGAATCGTTTAAACTAAAATGAGTGTTGAAAACAGTTTAGCTAAGAACAAACATGCTTTTGAATAGAATCACAGCTGGGTTGGGCAATTTAAAGAGATTATTATTATAGATTATTATACTCCTTTTCAGCATCATGTTTGTACTCTTGGGGTCTACTAGAATATGTTTTCATGCTTTGATGTTAAAAAAACATTATGTTTCTCATACTGCCCATTGCTGCAGCTCCTCTCTCTAAAACACCGTGTCTAAGCTCTTGGCCTTAGACAGGGCCCAGTCTGCTTTGATTGGTCAGCTGGCCCAGTCTGCTCTGATTGGTCAGCTGGTCCTCTCTGTTGTGATTGGTCAACCAAATTCAAACAAGCCGCTGGGTGTGTCCCAAAGGGACTTACCATCTCAACAGAAAACTCTGTTCACAAACTGCTCCAAACAGCTCTATTGTAGTCCAGCCTTTACTTCAGTTATGAACACGCATCATTTTGCGTCACTTTGTAACACAAGTTATAATGCTCGCCTAGCTCCTAGCGTGGCACGCCCTCAAACCAAGCTAGCTTGCTTGTCAGGCCCAGCCCTACTCTGCTTCTGACTGGCTGGCTGACTGACTAGTAGTCCTTACCTACAGTAGCTACTGCGCATGTGTGACTCCCAACAAAGATGGAACAGAAGTGAGATGCCTCACTTAGTAGCTAAAACAGAGAGCTCAACACACAGGGTGAAAAGAGGAGCTGCAGCAATGTGCAGTACAACAAAAATATGGTGTTTTTTTTAAAAATGCAACCATGTAAACCTATTCTGGTACAACCTGTAAATACAATTATGAACCTTAAAAATGAGCATAATATGAGGTCTTTACCATAACAGGTGCAGTTTTAAACACAGTAAATTGGAAAAGTGAGTAGTTAATAGGCAGCACAAATACTTAGGGTTAGTAGAATATCAGTCACTTAAAGGTCCAATGTGTAGGAATTTCTGCCATCTAGCGTTGAGATCATATATAGCAATCAACTCTCTCTCACCACGCAGTTCAAAGTACGTATTACAGCTACGGTAGCCTTCACGCTTCAAAAAGCCGGCCTCTTGCTCTTTTCAATATCCTTTTTCTTTTTCTGGGCGAAGAAGAAGACTTCTAGCCTGACAAGCCAGACCCACATCAAGATGTTGGGTCTGGGAACTCATTAGCAGCATTAGCAGCACCTGTGAGTTTATCATGTGACAGCGAAAACGCGAAAGGCGGAGCAGCATGTCCTGTATGTCCCTTACCGGCTAACGTATTTCAAGATGGCTCATGAATATGCAAATGTAAAATTTTAAGCCAAAAAGGAATACTTGGAATTGATGGTGGTGGTTTGTGAACGGGCAACATAGATTTTGAGAATGAACAACTAAACACGTTACACACTGGACCTTTAAAATTACTAAAATGAGAATGTGACATAACAACACGGACTTCGTTGCGGAAAGGACTAAAACTCGGTTAATTTCAAAATGACAGTTAACTTTTGGTTTCACATGGGAGTGTGTTTGTTCGACCCATCCCCCCCCCCCAGGCTACCTCGGCCTCACACAGAATTTTGCGCTCCTATACTTTGTCACCTTACTTCCTCGTTTGCTCCGGCGATAGCTACTTCAGCCATGAGGTGGCCGCTTAACAAGAAACCTAATTGTTGGTCGTTATGAGCTGCTTGCATAATCGACCTATACTATCTTTTTCTGGGTGGGGGGGGGGCTGGGTTCAGATGGTCTAGCAAATGCTGGCAAAACCAGTAATTTTGCTTAAAGAACCTAAACTGTCACTTTACAGAACACAGCTGAAATTAGAGTTTAAAATTAGGAATTATTGAGGATCATTTTACTTTGAATATGACGACTTCCTGCATGCCTGAATTAGCTGTTTGCAGCAGCTCGGAACACAGATCATTAACAGATTTGTCATGTATTTGAATGCATTTTCAAACACACACACACACACACACACACACACACACACAGTTATATAAGTTAATGCTGGGTTACCTTGTTTCTTTCTGTCTGCGGTTCTTCAATCACAGCTAAATGGAAAAATCATCAAGTTTTATTAGTTTATTACTATTGACCATATGCTTTGCTTTGGATTTATCCATCATGTGCATCAAATTATAGATCAACTGTACCTGTCTGAAGTCTCCTGTTTTTAACAGCCAGAACAATGACGACTATAGTGAGGAAAACAGTCTGAACAGTCAGAAAACCCAGGATCACACTCATGATGTTTGTCATTCCATCAGACTCCTCTACAAGACAAATGACAGAATAAATGTCTGTTTTTAAAAGACATGTTTAAGATTGAAATTACTGGCTCTGTGGTAACTCGCATAATGAAAAAGGAGAACCTTACTTTCAGGCTTTGAATCCACTCCAAAATTAGATTCAATGTTACCTTTAAAAAGACAAAAATGAAATAATTTGACACGTATTGGTTTCTTGTTTGTCTTTATGCTGTTTTCATACAACTGTGACATTAAATGTGAGATAAACTGTAAATATGATGGAAACAGATCTCTGAGGCTTAACTACAATCTTACCTTGAACTTTTAAATATGTTGCACTGGTGAAAACTGTATGTTTGTCCATGTAAAATCCCACAGAAATACAGTCCAGAGTCAGATAAATCCACTCTCTTGATTTTAAGAAAGACAGTAGAGATGTTGGAGCTCATCTCAAATCTATTTTGAAATCCATCACAGAACGAAGCGTTTGCCATCAGAGTACATAGAGGAGACACAGCTGGGCTTGGTTCTGTTGATCACTCTGAACCATTCTGTTGTAGTTGGAGTGCTGGAAATGTTGGAGCACATCAGAGTGACGTCTCCACCAGACTGGACCTCCACAGTGTGAGACTCAGAAGCTGAGACAGAGATCCAGCCTGAAACAAACAGCAGACAGAGACTTCTAAACGTGTACATTATTAAGTCATCTGAGTGTTAAAAATAATGGTGGGTTACTGGATAAAAGAGAGATTAGAATTCTATTTGCTGCTCAGAATAATTATTACCAATACTTACTGAGGCTGCAGAGAAGTAAAGCTGATATTAAGGTGAAGCTCCTCATTGTGCGTATAACGCTGCAACGGCAATGGCACTCTAAATCAGTGTAAAGGGGCTTTTATTGTTAAGGGGCGGAGTATTAGTTCATGCAAGGAAGCTCAAATCTTTCCCCAACCTGATATCTGTACCAGAGACAATATCAGTCAAAGCATGCCTCAAATGATTTCAGAGAGCATAAGTTACTATTCTTTGGTTTTTGTTTTTGTGGAAGGAATCCTCTCATCTGTCACAATCGGATACAGCAGCTCAGATGGTCAGACATGCACGTTTTTTGTGATCCTTCCTATTGAAGAATGCAGTTAAACGCCATGGTGCACAGTAAAGCAAATGTATCTGACCCATCCTGCAGCCCACGGCCATGTCTTTTGTCTAGTCCACATTAAGAGTCTGTCTACCATCACTGCGTCATTGGCGGACTTTTTGACATTTCTGAAGCTGCTAGGTGTGAAAAGTTGTCAGCGTTGACGGAGCCGAGATGTATTTCCCCAAATTGTCAGTGTGCGGCGTTGACCACATACAGTATGTAGAACAAAGTGCGCCACTTTAAGTCCCCAGCACTTCTTTTATCAGATCAGAGAGCCACTGTGCATGCACACACCGCCATTCTCCCTAATCTCGTATAATCAGTTGACTCCTGCCAACCACATATGTTCCACTTGTCCCTTCTAGGAGCCACTGCAGATCTCTGTCTACCACAATTACCTAAAAAAACATTTATTTCCCACTGCAATAAACACTCTGAACTTCCGAAATCCAGCAATACCCCTGCATTAGGCACTTGAGTAAATGTCTTCCTGTCGGTTAAAACTGTAGATTGAGTTACCGAAGTTGTGCCCTTTTCTTAACATGCTGTACCAAAAAATGATTCCATTAACCATGGCCAATGTGGTCATGCCCCCCCCCCCAACCTCCCCAACCCACCCACACACACACACACACACACACACACACACACACACACACACACACACACACACACACTCAAAAAACGTTTTGAGGTCATTGTTACCTGCGTTAGATGTTTGAGCTTCACTGTTGATACTAGAGGTTGTTTTCACATTCATTTACTGAGGGAGGAAAGTTTCAGTTTACTGTTAAATGTGTATGTGTGAGCAGGATATTGTGACATCACAACTAGTTTGGAAGCCAATCATGGTCCAGTATGCTGGATCATATGCATTATATGTATGTACACTGTATGGACTTTTCTTTTCAGTGAAGTAGGAGACATCCTGTGTCCAGCAGTTCCACCTTTAAAATGTAAAATATCGGCACGTTCATAGATTCTAGATGCAACTTTCATTTAAATTGAAGGTAGACACATTTTTTTTTCTCCATTTTTACTGTAAATATCATAAAACATGTCTGAAGGGGATTCAGTATCCAGTAATGAACAAAACATAAAAATCATAAGAAATAAATTATAAACACGTAAGATAATTGAAATGAAAGCAAATTGATTGTTTTAGTAAGTCTTAACAGACACTTTATAAAGCCCTCTTACTGTAAAGAAAAAATATTTTTTTCTTATTTATAACTGCGTCTGTCCTGTGTTCCTGGTATCACTGTTCTATAAGGAAGTTAAACAAGTTCATAATGAAGCTTTTTGAAACCACATGGCAGGAAAAAAGAACGTGTCAGTTCTTCAGCAGATTCTAATCTGCTGCCATATTTGTAAAACACACAGTGTGATTGTCAGACTGAAGGCAAAGACGGATGTTTAAAGCATCCCACAGTCTGACCCTCTTAGCAACCAATCAAATGTAACCTCATTTTTAACCTGGTGTCAGCTCTATCGCTCAAAACGTTCAGTTCTAAAAACAGCCGAGACGATGCACCTGTATATGATCCACTGTGGAGTATGTAATTGTCTTGATATGAGATATTTTCAGTGGAATAATGACATCTCAGCTTGTGTTTCTCTAACATTGTCTCTTCTTGACCTAGTCCATCTGCCAGCAGTGATCCAGGAGGCAGCAGCCTGACGGGACACTGGGCCAGTGTTGGGGACAATGGGACGTTACTTTGCTTCTGCGACATGCCAAGTGGCGCTGCAATTCTCCTGCTACCGACAGACCTTAGGAGGGGGACCTGAGCTGCTCTCTTCTGTTTACAAGTATGATTCAGCATCCAACGTGTTCCGCTGGATGGAGAAGAGCCCTCGTTTCTCTGTGCAAAGAAAGGAACCATTGAATCATTTACACATCTCTGACGTCTACTTCTCAGATTGGGCTGCGTACTTCTGAGGAAGCTCACACTCCAACATGGTGGAGTTTGGAGAGTGGGGGGGGTCTCTCTAAGTGTCAAAGGTATTGTGCTTCTCTTTTTCTTTGGCTTTGACTCCTGAAGAAATGCAGATATTGTTGGAGATTTTCATTGCAAATAATGATGATCACCTTAAATATTAGCAAAGTCACCAGGGTTCATTTGCTTAGAGTGTTTTTAAGTAAATATGCCCAGTGGTCATATAACAATTGATACTTTTAGGTATATGAACTCTCCAATCAGCACTCATCACTTTGTTCATAAAGCTTATCAATTTTGATATTGTCGCTGTCGGGCAGAAGCCTTGTATGTCCGTATTGTGTCATTTTATTTGTTTTCATAAATCGATGCTATTGGTCAACCTTTACGTCCATCTGTGGGTTTTACAAATTTTCTCTGACTTTCTCAAAGGTAAATGGCTCAATATAATGTTATATTAATCAATGCTATGATATATGATTTGAATCATCCATTTTTCATTTCCTGAAAAGCAACAGGTTTGGACATACAAGGTTTTCACCCAACAGCAGTTTTATATTTTCACAGAAAATCAGGATTCAAAAATAGAGGCTTATATTAAATACTCTCTCTCTCTCTCTCTCTCTCTCTCTCTCTCTATCTCTCTCTCTCTCTCTCTCTCTCTCTCTCTATCTATCTATCTCTCTCTCTCTCTCTCTCTCTCTCTCTCTCTCTCTCTTTATCTCTCTGTTTCTCTCTATCTCTCTCTCTCTCTCTCTCTATCTCTCTCTGTCGCTCTCGCTCTCTCTATCTCTCTTTATCTCTCTATCTCTCTTTATCTCTCTCTCTCTCTCTCTCGCTCGCTCTCTCTCTCTCTATCTATCTATCTCTCTTTATCTCTCTATCTCTCTCTCTCTCTCTCTATCTATCTATCTCTCTCTATCTCTCTCTCTCTATCTCTCTATATGTCTCTCTATCTATCTATCTCTCTCTATCTCTCGCTCTCTATCTCTCTCTCTCTCTATCTCTCTATATCTCTCTCTATCTATCTCTATCTCTCTATCTCTCTCTCTATCTATCTCTATCTCTCTATCTCTCTCTCTATCTATCTCTATCTAGCTATCTATCTCTCTATCTCTCTCTCTATCTTTCTTTGTGCTACCATGCTTGTTTGTGCTTCCCTGGGTGTACATCCACCGGTCATTCTTTCATTTTCCAACTGCGGTGGACTTGGGGAAACAGTGGGGCGCATTTTTGGATCGCCGTGGTTGAGTAGTCCAGCTTGTGCTGGGCTCATTTCCCCCAAAACCAGTTCAATAACTACGCCTAGAAAGCCCCCGCGCTTAAAGTATGTTATCACAAAAAGAATGCATGTTAGATACATATCATTTTGTTGTTTGGCTGTATAACACTTTTCTCAATAAAATAAACTTGGTAACACTTTATAATAATGGTACACAAAGTATCATGAATTCATGCATGAAAAAGAATGAATTCATTGATGTACACGTTTCAGAATTACTGTGGCTGAGCTAAGGGAGGTCGTAGGCTGTGGTAAACAGGTGGTGTTTCAGGAGTTTTTTTTTTTTTAAAGATTATTTTTTGGGGCTTTTCCCTTTTATTTTTGAAAGTGGATAGAGAGAGATGGGGCGAACACTCTTACTGGGTGAGCTAGAGGTCGCCCCATTTCAGGAGCTTTTAAAAAAATGTCCAGGGATGTAGCATTTCAGATATCTGCAGGGAGGGTGTTCCAGAGGGATGGGGCTGCAACACTAAAGGTGTCCGAAGGTACAGAGTCTGGTGTGGGGAATGGAGAGCAGGCCAGCGTCTGAGGACCGCAGGCTTCGAGGTGGGGTGTATGGATGGAGGAGGTCGGAGAGGTACTGAGGGGCCAGGGCATGGAGGGATTTGTAGGTGAGGAGGATTTTATATGTGATGCAGGACTTAATTGGGAGCCAATGAAGGTGGATGAGGGTTGGGGTGATGTGCTCTGCTGCCAGGGTCCTCAACCACACCAAGACCTGGCAGCAGAGTTTTGGACATACTGGAGCAGGAACAATACGTTAATGAATGCATCAATTAAGGGATTTCATTCCTCATGATTTCTGATTTATTAATGATGTTCATGTCTCCTTCATAGGTTA
>NC_135873.1:14660438-14684116 GCF_031162955.1 Sander vitreus | reverse complement strand
GGAATTGGACTAAAACTCTACAGTTTTTTTTATAGTAGGGGTGTTGAAATGAATCACTGCGCCGATGCATCGTGATGCGGACCTGGACGATTCTGCATCAATGCAGTGACAGACCATAATCAACTGTTGCCTACTGATGATGCTTGTTGTTTTCTGTCTGCTATGTTCAGACTCCGCTACAGCAGATACAATAAAAAGGGGATTCATGCATATCTGTCTGCTTGAATTTGTTGATGAAAACCATGTGTAATAAATAATAAAATTGAAGAGGTGAAGCAATCGTGATGCATCGCGATATCGAATTGGATCGAATCGTTGATCGTAGAGAGATCGTCACACCCCTGATGTATAGTGACAGTTCCAGTCTTACTGTGAACAATAATCCTGGTCCCGTTTCCAAACAGCGTCTGTCCACATGAAGTCAGGACACAGTAGAAGGTTCCAGCATCATCAGAGCTGAGGTTCCTCAGGAGAAGCTCATACACACAGCTAGTCTCTCCACTCTCAGTCCTCTGGCAGCTCTTATTTCCAGAGTAGTAGATCATTTGCGGAGCAGAGTGATGAGAGTTTTTCAGCCACGTGACACTAATGTGTTCTGCTGCACAGCGGCCAGTGTGAACAGAACAGCTGAGAGTCACAGAGTCTCCTGGCTGGACGGGTTCAGACGCCCGCTGCTGGACGCCAGAGTCACTGACCGGGTTCGCACCTTGGGGAAGAAATCAGAGAACCATTTAGCTCACATTCAGCCAGTGGCAGAAGAAGTATTCAGATCCTTTACTTAAGTAAAAGTACTAAAAATGTTGCAAAATGTGACATCAGGAAAATGTTATTAAGGTATTAAAAGTGAAAGTACTCAATGCAGAAAAATCCTCACATTTTAGAAGCTTACAAAGACCCAACAATTCCCCATGAGTAAGCATTTTGTGCGACAGTGGTGAGGAAAAACTTCCTGTTTCAATTTGTAAAGTAACTAAAGCTTTCAAATATATGTAGTGGAGTTAAAAAGTACATTATTTCCCTCTGAAATGTAGTGGAGTAGAAGTAGAAAGTGGCATGAAAAGGGAGGACTCAAGTAAAGTACAAGGACTTCAGTGAATGTACTGAGTTACATTCCACCACTGCATTCAGCTCAAATTATCAACAATCTTTTTTTTTTTTATCTTAAACTGTGGAGAATAAATACCTTTTATCATCAAAAAAGTTCCTTGTCCAAACTGAATGTCTCTTAAGTCCATCACTCCACAGTAGTATGTGCCAACGTCTTCCCACGTTGTCCTCGGGATAGTCAGAAGACTGCTGATGTGGTCCGATTGGACTTCATAACGGTGTGATTTCTCTTCAAATATTGTCAGATTATATAAAGTATCCGTGGAGGCCAGCAGCTGAAGTCTCCTCTCAGTGTTTAGTGTGTACCACACCCTGGTTCTTGCAGCACTTTTAATGTAACATGTAAAAGTAACTGTGTGTCCTAGCTCTACTGCTTGGAAAGCAGCTGGCTGAGAGATGGCACTTAGCTGTGCTTCACCTGAAAGATACAGAAAAGAAACAAGTCACTTTGATGTATGGAAATCCTCATTAAAAAAAGATCCAACAGGTGGATTTTGAGTTACTTACAAACAGACCAGAGCAGGCAAATATGTAGAAGGCACACGGTCATCTTCTCAGCTTGCATCCCCATCCTTCACACAGCAGGTCTGACAAAGTGCCAGAAGTGTCAACACTCTCACCGCGCATGAACATACGCTGCTGACTGCTGTCTGATTGGTTCACTAGATTCATCTACAGCCATATTTAATGGGGGGGCGGTGCCACCGGACTTTAGTAGCTGTATGGTTACAGAGCCACAGTTTGATTCAAGCCGGGGACCTTTGTTGCATGTCACATCCTTCTCTGCCCTTGTTTCCTGCCTACGTCTGCACTACTGTCAACTAAAGGCAATAAAAAAACTACTGTCTTGTCTTGGGAAAGGTCCTTGTGACCGCAACGACCAAATAAACAATGCAGAGGTGACAGGAAGTCAAGTCAAGTGTGTCAGGAATTATTATTATTTTTGTGGCAATAAATACATGTATAAAAAAAAAGAATGTTCAAAGCTTCAAGCTGTCAGTGTCTGCACAAAGTGCATTCAGGCACAGTGCTGAGTGTAGGTCACCTGCACTTTGGCAGTACACAGAGCCATAAGACAATACAAAGTAGAAGAAAATAGACTCAAAGTTTAAAATTACGCTGTGGGTCACATTTGGGTGTTGCCTAAGTAAAATGTGACCCAGCACGTGGCTTGTGTAGACGGCTGTAGTAGAAAGGGGGGGGGGGGAAGAAAAACTACAAAATAGCCCTTTTCAACCTTGACAGGAAATGAAGGTGGGGAAAGTGATAAAAGAACAGACAGAGGAATGAGAGAGCAAAAGAATGAAATCACTAAAAGTTGAATCCAGTTTTGGATATTTTTGGTGAAAAAAAAAGAAGAAAAGAAAAACAATGACATAGTTTATAAATGGAATGGCAGATGTTCCAAGAACCAGCTGGATTTACCAGACTTTTCCTGGGCAACAATGTGGTGCTGGAAGTGTGCTGATCCTTTAAAGCGGGTTTGGATGAAATCTCCAGATGTGATTGTGGACTTCCTTGATTCTGTTGGACCGACCCAAGTCAAGATAAGTCTCATCTCTTGCAACTTTCTTGGCTTCTCACATTCTACTGCCTCTTCTGTTAATGTGCATTAGCCCTCATATTCTACCCTCGGCCAAATTCCATCTATGTTTACACTGCACCTCAACCTGATCATTTCCTTTCTGGACTGACCTAACCTGAACTGCATTAATTGTGATTTTAAAGAACATTTCCATCATGTTATATTATGTCAGGGCAGGCGAAAACAGTCACATTATGGAGCAGGGCTTGTGTTCTAACTATTATAGAGTATTTTCATATTGCATAAATTGTTTAAGTATGCGTCAATGAAACTGTCTCGGAAAGCAAAGTGTGTGTGTGTGTGTGTGTGTGTGTGTGTGTGTGTGTGTCCACCGTTCATCCAATCTACTTCATACTTGGAGGGTATATTACTAGGTACCCAAGGGAACTTGTTGTTTGGGATTTGGAGCAGTTTGGACAGCGTTGAATATTAATAAATATGAATGAAACTAAGTGGCGGCACAATAAAGTGTGAGGAAAAAACAAAAGCTGCAGGGGCTCTCAATCAGGCATGTCTTCCGTGGCAGGGCTGCCAGTGATTATTACGCCTATTTGGAAATGAATACCTCCATATTTGGCCTGTGTGTTTCTGACCGCTGGATATAACCTACTAACCTTATTACTGAACTTTTCTTCACTTCCCTCAATGAGCACGAGTGGATATCCTGCAGGACTTGTACTATGACCGGACGGTACTTAAGAGGCATTATCAGCACAATGTACCTACATTTACTTAAAGGCTGTTCAAGGTGGAGCTTTCAACTCTAATATAATGCTAGATTCATAAATAATAATGCATCATATTTGAAAATTTAATATTTTGTGAGTAAAATCTGAGTTGGCAATGTAACCAGTAACATTTCTCTGCCAGGTAAATGTAGTAGTACAGTTTTTTCCTCTGAAGTACAAGTACAAAGTAAGTCAGTAGTAGTACAGTAGTACATTGACTTAAATACTGTCTTCAGTACAAATGTTGAAGACATCCTGCCTGAAACCGCATAGACGCCTGACATCTCTCTTTACCGTTACCTGCTGAGAGCTTCTTACATCTCCGGGGTTTGTGGCAGCATGTACAAAAAAAACAACAACCTACGAAGAATGTTCTGTGGTAACTTTGGCCTTCTGTATGTACTGGACATGTGATGTCAAAGGTGCAGGGCTGGTTAGAATCGTGGAAACTCTCACAGTAGCTAAGCCAAGCAGCACCGCAGAGGTGTGAGTGTAGTTCTTTCAAGTTGTGCAACAAGTGGTATGACAGTGAATCTCTCCGGCAGTCAGAAGACAAGTGTTTTATTTTTCAGTGGAAGAGCTTAGTTTATTGCAAGGCAAGCCTTTATACTTATTGCATTTGCTGAAATCATAAGCATTCATGTTTCGGGAAAATTCAAATGACCCTTTTGTCAAATATCTTGGTACACAGAAACAAAGTACAGACACGTGTCCAGCTCTACTGCTTTACACTGGAGTACACACATTCAGTCATGGTGCTGTCCCTCTGTCTTCTTGATGTGTTGCCGCTGTGATCCCTTAAAGCAGCGTAATGAAGGTTGTCTTCGCGTAACTGGTAACAAAATATAAAATGGTTCATCACTATTATTAAAGATACAGCCCAAGAAAGATGTGTGAAACACGGCAGGTGTCATGGATGGATAGAAAATGATACCTTACCGCTATGTTCGGAGTAGAAGTCGCTGAAAATGTTACATTACACTCTGGTTGTGACACACAAAATGAAAGCCATGTTATTTAAATGAACTATGCACTCAATACTTGCAGTCAGATTCAAAGAGTAACAGTTACCTGTACATTGGCAGCTTCTTTTGTTCAGCTTGTACACTGAGAAAGCCAGCAAAACACTCAGGATGGTGGTGAATGCTAAAGCTGCACTCAAGAAATAAACCCAGACAGGAGAGTCCACCTCATCTGTAGAGAGACGGACACCAGGAAATATTAAAGAGCTTTTAGATGTCTTCTCAATGTTGACTATAGGATAGGTGTGCATTTCTTCATGTATATCTTAGAAAACCATGCTGTCATGCCCATTTGTACATTGAAAAGTTATTGGTTATTTTTCCCTCCTAGTGTGCTAGCCACAAAGAGATCTCTTCAGTCATTTTGATGTAATATAGTAGTGGACAGAAAGCACTTCAGCAGTGTGACTTAGACAAAGAAAAGTGGGTATCTTCCAAATACAATACTCGATGCCAACATGCCGATTGAAAGACATATTGGACGGTTTACATCCAGTGAAGAATCCGTCTTCAGGGACAAAATCCCTTGTTCATCTTCCAATGTTAATCGTTTTAGTAAAAAATCCCCTCTTTGGGTTTCCATGGAAATTATTTCCATGCTGAGCTGCGGCGAAGAGATACTTGCTAGAGAAGTGTAGGCATGTTGGACGCAAAACACCAGCAATATTCTTACATGCCAGGACAAAGATAGCCACTTGATCAGGCTAACTCAGAATGCTGAAGCCTCATGATGGCTTGGGCTAAACTTTGGAATATGTGCACGAAACAAGGACTGTAGATTTTGTCCCCTATCGCCCACTGTGGAGTAGCACTAAGGAACTGCTTCATGGTCAATAAAGACATATGTATAATGATTACAGTGAGCAGGAATTCCTAATGCCTGCATTTGAGTATTGTATTAAGAAATGCAAACCTAGTGATACCTTTCTTTTAGGAGTTTTCATCGCTATTTATCAAATGAGATAACCTCGGCTAGAAAGTTCCTTACCCTCTAACTCCAGCTTGGTCCCGTTTCCAAACAGAATGTGTCCACATGAGGCAACAGCACAGTAGTAGGTCTCATGAGAAAGATTCAAACTCTTCATCGGCAGGTTGTAGACACAGGTGTGTGTTTGTGTGTTGGGTTTCCTCTCACACTGATCATTCCTGCCTCCATGGGTGTAAATGAGTCCTGGCTGAGATTCTTCAGACTTCTTGAACCAGTAAACACTGTGTTCTCCATCACAGGTCCCAGTGTGTACTGTACAGTTCAGAGTCACAGAGCCTCCTGGCTGGATGCTCTCAGATGAAGACTGATGGACTGTAGCTGGGACGTTTAAACCTGAACCTTTTACGCTGACTGTATTGCCCTCACAAAATTCAAAGTCATATAAGTTGCTCCCTACGCAGTAGTAAGTGGCTGAGTCTGAAATTTGCAGATCTGAAACCTTCAAGTGATATTTATCATTTACTTTGTCCAGTGAGAAGCGTGGATTGTTGTTGAATTCATCTTCAAAAGTTCCAATATCATTATGCCTATAGAACGTAGACATCAGCTTTGGTTTCTGTCCCAGAGTTTGCTTATACCAGTAATACATCACCGCCGTTGCATCATTGTCACAGATGCATGGCAAAGTCATATTTTCCCCAACATTAGGTGAGTGAAAATGTAATGAAGACGGTTTTAAAGTTGTCTTGTGAGCTGAGGAGAAAATGAGACAAAGCAAATACACAAGTTTATTTGAAATGTAATGCTAGTATGTTGTTGTGATCTGTATTGCAGAATGCATGGAAACATATGGTTATAGTTTAAAGTAAACCACAGGCAATAGAAAAACAACTTACCCATATTCGCCACAAACAGACATGTGAAATACAAAGCAAAGTTCGGAGGTGTCATCGTGCTTCAAATGCTGTGCGGAATGAGTTGAACTCTGTAAGTTCTCCACTCTTCACAGAGAAGGCTGTGTTTGATTGGCCAATCAGATTTGGAAACAGTGAACACATGTTCAGTGGCCCCCCACATTGGCAATGGTGTTCTCATCCTCAACAACAGTAATGACAACATGATGCTTGAACCTGACCTTGATCAATGAAACATAAATCACATATTGTGTATATACAATGAGGCCTATAAATACTAACTGTTGTAACTGGGGTACAATTTTTAAGTTATTCAAGAACATTATTCCTCTGACTTTCTGCTGTTTGATCCACAGTTAGTGGCTTTTCCCATGGTCCAAACACAAAGTAAGTAATCACTGTTGTCGGAAGAGACCATTTTCAGCAACAAATGAAAGGCTTAACGGCCATTTACAACTAGAAATAGACAGTGACTGTTCAATATTCTACATTGGGGTCTACTGAAAATGTACAGCATGCAGGGTTTGACACGTGAAAGTGTGTTCACATAGATACATACTAGTGATGCGCGGGTCAGAGTTCCTTAAAACCTGCACTCTCCCGACCCGTTATGAGATCCAATCCACACCGCCCAACCCATCAGAAAAGGATCACTTTTGTGATTTGGCAACACATAGTTGAAAATGTAAAATCCGCCAAATAAAAAAATCAAAACTGACAAAAAAAAATAACCCCAATAAGAAACAAGAAGAAATAAATGTATAAAATAATAAACTAAGCAATGTACATAAAGGTGCATAATGTTCATCCCAACTTGTTTGCAATGGCTTCCTTGGTCATTATGTACCGTAAGTAACCACACAGAGACATTGCTGATTGGCTGACCGTTGACAGTTAAGGACGTACGCTACACATGTCTTTTTTTTTTTTTTGGTGTGAACTCCTGCAGGCAACGAATTAAGGAAAGCTTCACTCTCAGGGGGAGTACAAGTTAACATAAGATGCTACGCTGCTATTTTACTTCCCATTGCATTATTGCAGCGTTAACCATTCCCTCCTTTCTTTGTGAGATTATCTGCATTTAAGACATGACCCTCATTTCACACAGCTGAATTGTTGTTTGCTCTCGGGTTCTGTCTGAGCCGCTGCACGCTGTGGCCCGCTGGCCACAGGCCGGTCTTCCTGTGTTCAAGTATAGGACTGAAGTTTCCACCAGCGGAAACCTGTTCTCACTAGTTCACACACGATTCACCACAGGAGTCAGAACAACAGTCAAATGCAGAGAGCTGGCTACTGTAAAGGTTGCACCCTCCGCTAAAGGGTATAAATAGACCAGAGGGGATTTCTGAACATGTTCTACCTGTGTCTGCAATGCTGTGTATTACAGTTTTTTTCTTTTCTTTTGGCACACACTCAATTCCCTTTGCAGCCTAGACTGCACGTTTGACACCAAAGTGTCCAGCTGAACCTCTTTTTTTCACATACAGTACTGTAGTTTGATTCCTTTGTGTTGTAAGCTCTGCTCTTTCTGTTTAATGTCTTTTGTGAAGCTTCCAGTGAGTGAATGAAAGGCTCTGCAACTCCTGAGTAATGTCGAGCAATGTGACTTTGCAACGTATTACTTACTTTATTCTGTTGCTAGCATAAATAGTAACTATTTACTTTTGTCTTCCTTTAGACAAACTCGCCCCTGGTGACGTCCTCACTTATTCAGTGAAGCACTAATATTTAAAAAAGTTGTCACAGTCAGAATCAGATTTATTGGTATGTGTATGTGTATACATACAAGGAATATGACAAGGAATAGGATTTTTGCTCCTTTGAATGTACATAAAACAAGAACAAAGCTGAACAAAAGTAAAACATCCATACGTATAACAATAGCATTTGTAAGACTATAGTGCAATAGGGCAGAGTGCAAGGGGTGCTGGAGTAATCATATATTTTTCCCTTCTATCGTCTTTTGTCTACTTCTGTTTATACTATGCTTTACTACATTGAAGGGCCAGCTTGCTTAAATTACAATCCCATATTGCTCCACCCACCCCAACAGTAAGCCATGTAGTTTGGGTTTTAATCTGCTTGGACTTTAAATTACACAGATCTATGATTCATGGTGCTACCGTCGATCCTCCATGTGAAGGGGAAATATCATTTTTTTTGTGTTGCTAAAAGCATACAAACATTAATTTTGATATTCCACAGATCTAGTTGTTAAAGGTCCCATGGCATGAAAATTTCACTTCATGAGGTTTTTTAACATTAATATGAGTTCCCCCAGCCTGCCTATGGTCCCCCAGTGGCTTGAAATGGTGATAGCTGTAAACCGAGCCCTGGGTATCCTGCTCTGCCTTTGAGAAAAAGTAAGCTCAGATGGGCCGATCTGGAACCTTCCCTTTATGATGTCATAAAGACAAGGTTACCTCCCCTTTCTCTGCTTTGCCCGCCCAGAGAATTTGGCCCGCCCATGAGAGAGAGACATCATGGCTTGCAAACAAGCGAAGCATGGCAGTTGGTCAAAGCCACACCCCTTCCCTCCACCTTGCCCCCCCTCTCTCCTCCTCAATAGCATTTAAAGCTACAGACACAGAAATGTCACATAAGGAAAGCTCATTGTGGGACTGGCTCTAGTGGCTGTAATTCTGCACCAAGGCTGAATTTCGGGAAAGAGACTTCAGATCCAGTTTTAGGGGACCACTAAGGCCTATATAAAAGAGACTTCAGATCCAGTATTAGGGGACCACTAAGGCCTATATAAAAGAGACTTCAGATACAGTATTAGGGGACCACTAAGGTCTATATAAAAGAGACTTCAGATACAGTATTAGGGGACCACTAAGGCCTATATAAAAGAGACTTCAGATACAGTATTAGGGGACCACTAAGGCCTATAAAAGCATCCAAAAAGCAGCATGTCATAAGTCCTTTAACAACAACTTCATTGGAACGTTTTTACACTAAAGAAATGGTCTCTATGGAAGGTTTCATGGACGTGCTGATGGTTGATTAAAAAGTCATTGTTTAAAGCTTTGAGAAGCCAAAATTATTTTCTTTTACAGTACAGCATTCATTCCATATTCCCGCCTGACAAATTCAGCCTCTGCAATTGATTCAGTTATGTCTTCAGGGCAAGCATGCCCAACAATAAATGTTTACTGAATTATAACCATTTATTAATTCCATGTCACAGAAGTGCAGTTGTGTTCGAAATAATAGCAACCCAACATCACTAACCTCATAACCTCCAATTGTTTTTTGGTAGAAGTGTTATTATATTATTATATTTCTACATGGCAAATAATTGACTAGTAAGTGTTGTAGAGTCATAGAAAACCAACAGACCCAACAGTCATGACATGCATGCTGCTCATTCTGTGTAATTGAATCTGTAATTGAAAGGGGCATGTTCAAAATAATAGCAGTGTTGTGTTCAATTAGTGAGGTGATTGATTCTGTGAAGAAACAGGTGTTAGTTATGGCCCATATTTAAGGAAGGAAGGAAGCAAATGTTGTGCATGCTGGTTATAGTGCATTTCACACTGAAATACTCAGCGAAATTGGTCATTCCGGACATTACTCTGAGGAGCAGCGGACTTTGATTAAAAAGTTGATTGGAGAGAGGAAAACATATAAAGAAGTGCAGAAAATTATAGGCTGCTCAGCCAAAATGATTTCAAATGCCTTGAAATGGCATCCAAAGCCTGAACGAATGGATCGAAGAATAGCCAAAATGGCAAAGGCTCAACCAATGATCAGCTCCAGGAAAATCAAAGAAGACTTAAAGTTACCTGTGAGTACTGTTACGATCAGAAGAAGGCTATGTGAAGCAAAGCTATCAGCTAGAAGCCCCCGCAAAGTCCCATTGCTGAAAAAAAGACATGTACTGAATAGGTTGAAATTTGCCAAAGGACACATTGACTGGCCAAAGGAGAAATGGGGCAACATTCTGTGGACTGATGAGAGCAAAATTGGGGGCCACAGACAGTTTGTCCGACGACCCCCATGCACTGAATTCAAGCCACAGTACACTGTGAAGACAGTAAAGCATGGTGGTGCAAAAATCATGTTATGGGAATGTTTCTCATACTGTGGTGTTGGGCCTATTTATCGCATACCAGAGATCATGGATCAGTTTCAATACATCAAAATACTTGAAGAGGTCATGTTGCCTTATGCTGAAGAGGAAATGCCTTTGAAATGGGTCTTTCAACAAGACAATGACCCAAAACACACCAGTAAGCGAGCAAAGATTGATGTTATGGAGTGGCCAGCCCAATCCCCAGACCTCAATCCCATAGAAAACTTGTGGGGTGACATCAAAAATGCTGTTTCTGAGGCAAAACCCAGTAATGCAGAGGAATTGTGGAATGTAGTTCAATCGTCCTGGGCTGGAATACCTGTTCACAGGTGCCAGAAGTTGGTCAACTCCATGCAACACAGATGTGAAGCAGTTCTCAGAAATAATGGTTATGCAAATAAATATTAGTGCAGGGATTCAAAGTAAAGCAAACCCTTGAGACATTTTTCAGTTCATACAGTAAATGTTTGAGTTTGTAAAGAAAAATGCAAATACTGCTATTTCTTTGAACAGCCTAATATTCCTTTTTCTTCACTTTCTGTAAAGGTATAACACACAAACTTGATCAATGTTGGTCATGTTTTGATTTGGAATTGAATGTGCAGTGTTCCCAATACATTGATATTATGGAATTAAAAGCTATTCTAAGGATTTTGAGCATTATTCACTTTGTTTTAAACACACTGCTTATTATTATTATTATTATTATTCTGAACACAACTGTATGCTATGGGATTTGGCACATTCAAGTCCTCAGTATTTAAATGTATTATATCTTGAGCTGCAAAGATGTGAAGTGCCAGCCAGAGTGCGAGCAAGGAGAAACGGCTACAGGAGAGCGCGACCAATTTTGCAAACACGATCAGGTGTTAAGAAAAAAACAAAACAATAACTTGCTAATGAGGCCAATATTTATTGGAAATATTTAGCTCCTCTGCTGAAACAACACGAAACGTCCTGTGATCCTGTATCACAAGTGCCGCAAATCCAGCATGGTAAGTCAGACGCTATATAAAGCTGTAGAAAGAACATAAAGTGACATGCAGCTGAACTGCCATTCCATACATCAGACTGCTTATTATTTAGACCGCTAAATATTCTGGTATGTCTCTTAACACCAGAATACAAATACAACTATCTTTGACAATGCCTTTCATCTATTTTGGTACATATTTCAGCACCATGGACAGAGGGCGTACGTCCACATTTAACACAGCAAGGCACATTGAACACACACGCACACACACACACGCACACTAGTAGGCCCTCGCGCGTTAAGCTCGCACAGGGCCTCGCACCCCACCTGCGACAGCTCTGGGCTGAGTGCAGCTTTAACTATAGTCATGAAGAAGCTACAGTTGCAGACTTCTTTATATTTCATACAGATAAAGCGGTCTTTGGTCATATTTCAAACTTGTGTAACGATATACATTTAGGCATTCCTACTCCTTCAGTCTTCATTCTCCCTGGTTTGTCTGTCTTCCCACCTGTCAGTTCTGTTGACAGTATCTGATGTTAGAATAAACTACACAGTCTCTACTAGCTTGTCTGTTGGGGAGGCGTCTAGGGGCCGAACACACAGTTGCATAGGTAACTGTATCAGTAGTCTGTGGAAAAAAAAGAAAATGAAAATCACTTGAGACTGGCCATAGAAAGACGTGGTGCAAATCAAACCAACACATTCTCGATCCCAACTCCTCTTGGCATTACTTTTTAACTTTCTGAGAACCCCTTTGGCATCATTTTTCAATGCGCTTCGTCAGAACCCCTTTCTGTCATTTTTCAAAGCACCTGGACAGGAACCTTTGGCATAGCTTTTGAACTCTCTGAGTCTGGACTCCTTGGCGTCCCTTGTTGACGTGCAGGGTAAAGCCACTTAGGGTAAGTAAAGGTCGTGGGTGGGGTTTAAACAGTTTTCTTTAAGTGACACGCAGGCCTTTATTTTGACAGGACAGCTGAAGACATGAAAGCCGAGAGAGAGGAGGAATGACATGCAGCAAAGGGGCGCAGGTCGGAGTCTAACCCGGGCCCGCTGCATCGAGGAGTAAACCTCTATATATGGGCGCCCGCTCTACCAACTGAGCTATCTGGGCGCCCTATGGCGCTCTTATCCTACATCATCTTACGTCACTGCGGTCGAGATGCTGCTATGCCTGAGGCCCCCAGGAAGCTTTGAAACAAATTAAACAATAGCGGACAAACGGTGGAATTGCAACTCTGGGCCGTCACATGAGGCCCAAAAATACTTTTTCCCATTGACATGACGACAGACACGTCTGTAAACCAGAGGATACATTTTTTTTTGAGCGTCACAACCGCTCAATGGTGTTTTAAGCCTCCAACGTCGCCTTTAAGGCAGTTAACCCTAACCTTAACCCTAACCCTAAACATAACCATTGCCTGGAAGGTGACGTTGGGGGCTTAAAACACCAAACACCGTCACGACTGAAATGACTCGTATCACTATTATTGATTAGCGCCGATCATCCGGGTAATTTTGGACTCAATGAAGGCTTTATGCTTCACTGAGCATCTCTCATAGGAATGAACGGGCCTCCGCCTTATACCGGCATTGCGTGTCGGTATCTGACTCTGAGGGCCACTGACCAGGCGTCAGTATTTGAGGAGGTGGGAGTGAGGCTTGATCAAACACAAAGGTTACACACAGCTGATGAATTACCTGATTGCCTTCAGAAGATCCATCCGTTGCCTCTGAAGAAACAAAGAGAAGTCAATTTCAGTTACTGCAGAATGTAACCAAATGTGTTTGTGATTCTGCTGCAGAGATACAGCTGATCAGTACGGTTTGAAATACCTGTGGAATCTTTCCTCTGACTCTTGCAAAGTTTCCATATAAGGATGAGTGTCACAATCCCCAGAATGATGTTTGACAGCGTCAGAGCAATCACAGTTGGACTCAGTTCAGATGGTGACAGATTGGTGACAGCATTTTCTGCAGAAGAAAATAAATGGTGCTTAGTTTTAATATAAATAACTAGCAGTGCAACATTCTCCATTTAAAAAAAAAAACAAAAACAAAAAAAAACTTGACATTTGAGTTACATAATCTCTTTAGGTCACTTACTGTTGACAATATCCTGCAGTTTTCAATATATAAAGGGTCAGTTCAGTCAAAGTGCACTCAGAAAACATTCCCCTATACATATGGTATATAGCCATAAAAAAGGTTTCATCAGAGACTTAATTTTAAAAATTTTTTTTTAAAAAGTAATCTTGAATATTTCCATTTAACGGTGTTTTTGTTGCCTTACCCTGACCATTCATTACCCAGAGTTTATTTGCCATAACCCCAATTTTTCCCGAACCTTAACCATACCGTAAAAATACTTTTCATCATTGATTAATCTGCTGATTATTTTCTGGATTCATCATTTGGTCAATTAAAAGTCAGGAAAGAGTGACAAATGTTTCGTGTTTTTGCTTGAAAAATGAACAACAATGAATCGATTATCAAAAAAGGTGCTGAATATTTTTCTGTCGATCGACTTAAGGAATAATCAGCCAATCGTTCCAACTCTAGCTGGCTTTGGACTCTGGGGTTTTTTGCAGCATTGTTCGATATTGACGTACATTCTTTCTGTGTTTATGATTTATATTTGCCAGGAATTGGAAGTACTTTGGACTAAAACTCTACATGTATAGTGACGGTTCCTGTCTTACTGTGAACAATAATCCTGGTCCCGTTTCCAAACAGCGTCTGTCCACATGAAGTCAGGACACAGTAGAAGGTTCCAGCATCATCAGAGCTGAGGTTCCTCAGGAGAAGCTCATACACACAGCTAGTCTCTCCACTCTCAGTCCTCTGGCAGCTCTTATTTCCAGAGTAGTAGATCATTTGCGGAGCAGAGTGATGAGAGTTTTTCAGCCACGTGACACTAATGTGTTCTGCTGCACAGCGGCCAGTGTGAACAGAACAGCTGAGAGTCACAGAGTCTCCTGGCTGGACGGGTTCAGACTCCCGCTGCTGGACGCCAGAGTCACTGACCGGGTTCGCACCTTGGGGAAGAAATATAATATGAACTATGATCATTAGCATTATGTTCACATTCGGCTGAAATCAGGGTGCTGTCAGGAGAGAGAATGAATACCTTTTAGCATCAAAAAGGTTCCCGATCCAAACTGAATCTCGTTTAACTGCATGACTCCACAGAAGTATGTTCCAACGTCTTCCCATGTTGTTGCAGAAATGCTCAGATGGCTGTTGATTATGTCAAATTTGACTGAATAATGGCGCTGAGAATCGCCAGGAAATATACTCCGATTAAAGAAATGATTGAATGCTGCCACAAGCTGCAGTCCCTTCCCTGTGGTGAATTTGTACCACACTCTTTTGTACAGGTCACTCTTTATGTGACATTCAATAGTAGCCGAGTCTCCAAGCTTCACTGTTTGGAAAGGAACAGGCTGAGAAATGTCTGCCGCACCTGAAATATACAGACAGGATATAAGAGTGTGTGTGTGTGTGTGTGTGTGTGTGTGTGTGTGTGTGTGTGTGTGTGTGTGTGTGAACGCTCATGAAAAGATTACACAGGTGGATTTCTGTTACTTACACAAAGGCCAGAGCAAGAGAACATTCACAAAGTAAAGCCTCATCTTCGTCTGCTTCACTGATCCGGCTTCTCCTCCTCAGCAGTTCTGACTGACTGAAGCAACAACAGCAGCAGCACACTTAACAGATTCACCACTTGTCCTACATTCTGCCACCTCCGTCAGGTCTGATTGGTTCATCATCCTCACCTTGCGGAACAAGATTTGCTAGTTCACATCGAAGCAAAAAAAAACAAACCCATCATGGCCCGTTTTACATCAAGATGTGTTGGCACACTGTCTCTACAGTCTGCTTGCTCTGTCTATAGAGACAATAAGGCATGGCCTGTTTGATATTAAATGAAAGCAGGTAAACCACAATGAGGTTGGCAAAATGGAAACTGCAATTTAGATGCATACTTTCCAGAAGAATGGAGGGAAACTGAAAGTGTGTCTACATGCAAAATGCTGGTAAGAAAGAAAATGTAAGTATGGGTAACAGATCAAGATATCTTATATCTATGTAACAGCCGCTGTACCATAGTACTTGGTTGCACTGACCTGAATGTGGTGAGCCAAGGGGAGAAATAAAACATTTTAGAAAGAAAAAAAAAAACCCTCGCTGCATCTCTTCTTTTTTTTTTCCAGAAACAGTGACCGTAGTTTTTTAGAGGGACTATTTTTTCTAGTACAAAGTACTTCCACTTAACCTGTAACAGGAACACTTTTTTTTTTAAATACATGCTTCTGCTGATTTTTTTTTTTTTTTATGAATTATTCTTTTCCCCCCTTATTGCATTGGGAAGGCAGAAATCTTAACAGACTAATATTGCAAAACTGGGACACATTGATTCATCTACATGGTATATACCATTTGATGTAAACAATGAATTGTGCTTTTTGTAATTTGTGTGGACTCACTCCTAATAAATGCAATTTCTGATAACAGACGGCTTGAAGGAACATTTGGAAAATTTGAAATCCATCCATCCATCCATCCATCTTCATCCGCTTATCCGGGGTTCGGGTCGCGGGGGTAGCAGCTCCAGCAGGGGACCCCAAACTTCCCTTTCCCGGGCCACATTAACCAGCTCCGACTGGGGGATCCCGAGGCGTTCCCAGGCCAGGTTAGAGATATAATCCCTCCACCTAGTCCTGGGTCTCCCCCGAGGCCTCCTCCCAGCTGGACGTGCCTGGAACACCTCCCTAGGGAGGCGCCCAGGGGGCATCCTTACCAGATGCCCGAACCACCTCAACTGGCTCCTTTCGACGCAAAGGAGCAGCGGCTCTACTCCGAGCTCCTCACGGATAACTGAGCTTCTCACCCTATCTCTAAGGGAGACGCCAGCTACCCTCCTGAGGAAACCCATTTCGGCCGCTTGTACCCTGGATCTTGTTCTTTCGGTCATGACCCAGCCTTCATGACCATAGGTGAGGGTAGGAACAAAAACTGACCGGTAGATTGAGAGCTTTGCCTTCTGGCTCAGCTCTCTTTTCGTCACAACGGTGCGATAAATTGAATGTAATACCGCACCTGCTGTGCCGATTCTCCGACCAATCTCCCGCTCCATTGTCCCCTCACTCGCGAACAAGACCCCAAGGTACTTGAACTCCTTCACTTGGGGTAAGGACTCATTCCCTACCTGGAGAAGGCACTCCATCGGTTTCCTGCTGAGAACCATGGCCTCCGATTTAGAGGTGCTGATCCTCATCCCAGCCGCTTCACACTCGGCTGCGAACCGATCCAGTGAGTGCTGAAGGTCACAGGCCGATGATGCCATCAGGACCACATCATCTGCAAAAAGCAGCGATGAGATCCCCAGCCCACCGAACTGCAACCCCTCTCCACCCCGACTACGCCTCGATATCCTGTCCATAAATACTACAAACAGGATTGGTGACAAAGCGCAGCCCTGGCGGAGGCCAACTCTCACCTGAAACGAGTCCGACTTACTGCCGAGAACCCGGACACAGCTCTCGCTTTGGTCGTACAGAGATTGGATGGCCCTGAGAAGGGACCCCTCACCCCGTACTCCCGCAGCACCTCCCACAGTATCTCCCGGGGCACCCGGTCATACGCCTTCTCCAGATCCACAAAACACATGTAGACTGGTTGGGCATACTCCCAGGCTCCCTCCAGGATCCTTGCGAGAGTAAAGATCTGGTCCGTTGTTCCACGACCAGGACGGAATCCGCATTGTTCCTCTTCAACCTGAGATTCGACTATCGACCGAACCCTCCTTTCCAGCACCTTGGAGTAGACTTTACCGGGAGGCTGAGAAGTGTGATACCCCTGTAATTGGCACACACCCTCTGGTCCCCCTTTTTAAAAAGGGGGAACCACCACCCCGGTCTGCCACTCCTTAGGCACCGTCCCCAGACTTCCACGCAATGTTGAAGAGGCGTGTCAACCAAGACAACCCCTCCACACCCAGAGCTTTAAGCATTTCTGGACGGATCTCATCAATTCCTGGGGCTTTGCCACTGTGGAGTTGTTTAACTACCTCAGCAACCTCCACCAGGGAAATTGATGCCAATCCCCCCTCATCCTCCAGCTCTGCCTCTACCATAGAGGGCGTATTAGTCGGATTTAGGAGTTCCTCAAAGTGCTCCTTCCACCGCCCTATTACCTCCTCAGTTGAGGTCAACAGCGTCCCCATCCTTACTGTACACAGCTTGGATGGTTCCCCGCTCCCCTCCTGAGGTGGCGAACGGTTTTCCAGAAGCACCTTGGTGCCGACCGAAAGTCCTTCTCCATGTCTTCTCCGAACTTCTCCCACACACGCTGCTTTGCCTCTTTCACGGCAGAGGCTGCAGCCCTTCGGGCCCTTCGGTACCTTGCAACTGCCTCCGGAGTCGTCTGGGATAACATATCCCGGAAAGACTCCTTCTTCAGTCGGACGGCTTCCCTGACCACCGGTGTCCACCACGGTGTTCGTGGGTTACCGCCCCTTGAGGCACCTAAGACCCTAAGACCACAGCTCCTCACCGCAGCTTCAGCAATGGAAACTTTGAACATTGTCCACTCGGGTTCAATGCCCCCCAGCCTCCACAGGGATGCACGAAAGCTCCGCCGGAGGTGTGAGTTGAAAGTCTCTCTATCTCTCTCTCTCTCTCTCTCTCTATCTCTCTCTATCTATCTCTCTATCTCTCTCTCTCTCTCTCTCTCTCTCTCTCTCTCTCTCTCTCTCTCTCTCTCTCTATCTCTCTATCTCTCTATCTCTCTCTCTCTATCTCTCTCTATCTATCTCTCTCTCTCTCTATCTCTCTATATCGCTCTCTATCTATCTCTCTCTCTGTATCTCTCTATCTCTCTCTCTATCTATCTATCTATCTCTCTCTCTCTCTATCTATCTCTATCTCTCTATCTCTCTCTCTATCTCTCTTTGTGCTACCATGCTTGTTTGTGCTTCCCTGGGTGTACATCCACCGGTCATTCTTTCATTTTCCAACTGCGGTGGACTTGGGGAAACAGTGGGCCGCATTTTTGGATCGCCGTGGTTGAGTAGTCCAGCTTGTGCTGGGCTCATTTCCCCCAAAACCAGTTCAATAACTACGCCTAGAAAGCCCCCGCTCAAAATGTTCTTAGAATCTCTGTTACAGTTAAAGTATGTTATCACAAAAAGAATGCATGTTAGATACATATCATTTTGTTGTTTGGCTGTATAACACTTTTCTCAATAAAATAAACTTGGTAACACTTTATAATAATGGTACACAAAGTATCATGAATTCATGCATGAAAAAGAATGAATTCATTGATGTACACTTTTCAGAATTACTGTGGCTGAGCTAAGGGAGGTCGTAGGCTGTGGTAAACAGGTGGTGTTTCAGGAGTTTTTTTAAGATTATTTTTTGGGGCTTTTCCCTTTTATTTTTGAAAGTGGATAGAGAGAGATGGGGCGAACACTCTTACTGGGTGAGCTAGAGGTCGCCCCATTTCAGGAGCTTTTAAAAAATGTCCAGGGATGTAGCATTTCAGATATCTGCAGGGAGGGTGTTCCAGAGGGATGGGGCTGCAACACTAAAGGTGTCCGAAGGTACAGAGTCTGGTGTGGGGAATGGAGAGCAGGCCAGCGTCTGAGGACCGCAGGCTTCGAGGTGGGGTGTATGGATGGAGGAGGTCGGAGAGGTACTGAGGGGCCAGGGCATGGAGGGAATTGTAGGTGAGGAGGATTTTATATGTGATGCAGGACTTAATTGGGAGCCAATGAAGGTGGATGAGGGTTGGGGTGATGTGCTCTGCTGCCAGGGTCCTCAACCACACCAAGACCTGGCAGCAGAGTTTTGGACATACTGGAGCAGGAACAATACGTTAATGAATGCATCAATTAAGGGATTTCATTCCTCATGATTTCTGATTTATTAATGATGTTCATGTCTCCTTCATAATCTGTAGTTAAAGTGACAGGCTAAAGAAACTGAATTGTAGTATTGTAATCATGATTAACAAAACATTACTTATTCATTATTTCATCATGTTTGTGGCCCTTCTAATAAAGTGATGGACCTGGTCCATCTCTAACATTGATAAAATAACATGATTAATGGTGGCATACAATTAATTAAGAATTATAGGAGTGGGTTGGCAAAATGATACTGAAGTCACTACATTTACACAAAATACAGTATACTTTATTCACAACAACATAAGGCACTTAAAGAGTTATGTCTAAGAACAATGCTCAGCCAAATAGGATATTTATGAATTTTACTTTTTACTAACTTCTAAGTGTCTGAAGACCAGAAATGTCTTTCCGTTTCTTTTGATTTGTGGCATTACTGATAGTTCATGAAGTACTACATGAATTAATACATGCTTTTTCATGCATTAGGTCATACATGAATTAATAATAATTAATGTACCATTATTATAAAGTGTTAACATAAACTTTGACAAAGCTATTGTTTGTGGAGATGTAATTAAAGCCAACTGGTAAAGCAGTGAGAATACTTTGAATTGTCTGATCAAACCATAACCTTTGTTTGGGTTTTTCTAACCACATCGCTACTTAACTTCTGTGATTTTTTTTTTGTGCTCATGAGCTGTGTGTGGTTTAATACACAGAAAGACATCAATGAAATTCTGCTTCTAAACACACAGTTTGATCACAAAAATAGGTTCCTGTGATCCCCTGAAAGTCTCAGTGGTGGAGTTACATGGGTTCCTTGCAACAGAATGAGGACATCCTGCTCGAAACCACCAACATACAGACACAGAGAGAGCAAACTCTACCTATGTATAGAAAGTTCTCTTCTTTTACTGACGACCACACTATTTCTGTGTTGAAGGGGTAATGTTAAGCAGGAGTTAGCAAGCTAACGTTCGCCAACTAATGTCGGCTGGCTGACTTGCTGGTTCCGCCGTTCTTTTATGCTGCATCGATTACAGAGAATGAGCTGAACAGCGGGCTGGGTCTAACGTTAGCGGTCTGCTGACCCATTGCTGCTGGGTCTAACTGTCCCTCCTCACTCTCTGCAACTCCGAGAACGAACACAGTTTACAGCCCTACTGACGCGTATTGTCACTATGACAACTAAGAACAATCGCCATTTTGTTGTATACCAATCAAATGAACACACGAAAAAGTTCAATGGCCTTTCTATCCATTTTATTTATATGATCCAAATACAATACACATTTTCTAAAGGCGCAGTCTGCCACTTTAAAAAAACAAAAATAATTCCAGTGCTGGTTCCATAGTATGAGAATTTGGGATGGTCATCATGGAAACATTAATTGGTCATGTGGCAAGGGCTGGGAAGATTGGCAGAACAGTCAAGTGACAGTACTCTGATCCAATGGAAATCACAATTGTCAGATTGACAGCACTGTAGCCCAATGGATTGGTGGTGGTGGGGGGCACCAGGGGGGGAGAATACATATCTCCCATGCAGTCCGCTTGGAGTTTAATATCCCGTGCAGGTCCTAACTGTATTTATCCCTGCCAGATCACAAGTCCAGTTGTAACGCTTCCTGTTTTTCCTTTTACTCGCAAGTCTGTCAGTCCTTTTGAGAGTACTTGACATGAGAATAAACTACGGCGTCGCTACTGTATTCCACTGGAGCCGTTCTGCAGGAGGAGCCTCTGGGAGCAGAACACACTGCTGCATACATCACTGCATCTCCAGGCTGAAAGACAATGACAGTGTTAGTTCTGAACATTTGGACTCAAAGAGAGGAGACATAGACCGCATTAAGTTGCCATTAAACAGTGACTGAGAAATACTGTATATACCACATTAGAACCTTTAAAGACATACAACTGAAATTGTAACCAGAAACCGAGCTAGAAGAAATCAGGCTGTTCTCATGAACCATTCGTAGGTACAGCTACGGATAATAATTTCCTGTATATTGTATTTGTTCCACGCATTTATTGCTGTATGCACCACAGTAACTGCTGCTGTGTAAGACTCCGTCGTTCTCCGCGTAGAGGAGGTCGGGGTGGACGGTTGGGTCATAAAACAGCGCTTTCAAGCCGGGGAGCGCAGTTTCTGTCCTGGGATGAAACAAAGACTTTCACCTAGGATACGTGTGTTTATGTTTAAACCCAAACCACGATCTTTTATCTAATCTTAACTAGTCGTTTTGGTGTCTAAACTTAACTGTTGTCACATAGTCTCGCATTGCCAGACCTCCCTTCACAGCGCTGTGGAGGAGGGTCTGGCTAGTTCAAGCAGCATTCCGGGATGGGAGAAAAACGTGCTCCGGTTTATTGGCATTTCTTTAAACCAATCGCAATTGTCAGACGGAGCCACGGTGCCGCTGCAAAATAGCCTCGGGAAGGAACTTGTTTTGGTGGAACGTGTTCAAAAGTTGTTTTAGTCGTGCTACAGAAAACTCAGATTGGACAGATAATCTAGCTAGCTGTCTGGATTTACCCTGCAGAGATCTGAGGAGCAGTTAACCATAGTCCTCAGAAATCCACCGGGGTTTAGAACGCCAACACAAAGAAAGCGGAAGATGAGGGACATTCGGCCGAAAAAGGTGGGACATCCGGCGGAATTTTGGGCAGCACCGGAACTATCCCAGGAGTGGAACGTCGTTGATAAAAATAGTTGTCACTCAACAGCCACCTTTTGTCTACTAAACTCAACTGCAACAACGGCTGAAAGGACTATCACCTCTCTGTGCTCTGTACTCGTCTCACAGTAACCTTTTCTCGGCTACATTTTACTGTAAAGACCACTAAACTTGTCAGCTAAGCTCAACTGCAACGGCCCCTGAAAGAACCGTCACCTCGCGGTGCCCTTTTTCCAGCTACCAGTAACCTTTTCTCGGCTAAATTGAACTGTAAGACTGCTTAACTTAAGTCATGTGACGGGACGTCATGTGACCGGCCGGACGTCACTGTATTTTTTGTACAATATCATACGAACCCGTTTTTATGAGAATGCGTTGAACAAATGGATTACCTGATTGGCTTCAAGAGATCCATCCCTGGATCCTAAAACAAAAATGACTTCTGTCACTGCTACTGCAGAATATAACAGAACATATCAGCTTTTGCTTCAGATATACAGATATTTAATATAATACATAGTTGTTCATACCTGTGGGATCTTTCTTGTGTTTTTTGCAAACTTTCCATACAAGCACAAGTGTCCCAATCCCAAGAACGGTGTTTGACAGCATCAGTGTAATAACCGTTGGACTCAGATCAGCTGATTCAGTGAAGGCAACGTCTCCTTTGAAACATATGAGAATGAACAGTATTTAATTATACCTTCTGTAAATGGCTGCAAACATGAACACAAATCTTAATTTCTTAAATGAAAACGTTTTATAAGAGCAAGATTTTCTTGGACTTGGAACATTTTCTTCAACTTCTAACCCCAATATTTCTCGAACCTAGTCAGCGTAAACCAAAACTTGAAAACATGAAAACATTGGCTTTAGGGCAGCATAGCAATTATTTTCTTCTGAGTATTTTATTCGATTTTTTTTAATTAATTTGATCTATAAAATATCAGGAAATGGTGACCAACAATGAATCGATTATCAAAATAGTTGCTGATTATATTTCTGTTGATCGATTGAAGGAATAATCGTTCTTCATTTCAGCTCTAGCTGGCTTTGGACTTAATCTGGGGTTTTACAGCATTCTTCAATATTGACCTAACATTTTCTCTGTGTTTATGATTCATAATATTTGCTAGGAATTGGACTAAAACTCTACAGTTTTTTTTATAGTAGGGGTGTTGAAATGAATCACTGCGCCGATGCATCGTGATGCGGACCTGGACGATTCTGCATCAATGCAGTGACAGACCATAATCAACTGTTGCCTACTGATGATGCTTGTTGTTTTCTGTCTGCTATGTTCAGACTCCGCTACAGCAGATACAATAAAAAGGGGATTCATGCATATCTGTCTGCTTGAATTTGTTGATGAAAACCATGTGTAATAAATAATAAAATTGAAGAGGTGAAGCAATCGTGATGCATCGCGATATCGAATTGGATCGAATCGTTCATCGTAGAGAGATCGTCACACCCCTGATGTATAGTGACAGTTCCAGTCTTACTGTGAACAATAATCCTGGTCCCGTTTCCAAACAGCGTCTGTCCACATGAAGTCAGGACACAGTAGAAGGTTCCAGCATCATCAGAGCTGAGGTTCCTCAGGAGAAGCTCATACACACAGCTAGTCTCTCCACTCTCAGTCCTCTGGCAGCTCTTATTTCCAGAGTAGTAGATCATTTGCGGAGCAGAGTGATGAGAGTTTTTCAGCCACGTGACACTAATGTGTTCTGCTGCACAG
>NC_135873.1:14567632-14610438 GCF_031162955.1 Sander vitreus | reverse complement strand
AGATTTTATTTCCATCATTTACACCTTCAAAATAACAGAAAACAAAAAATGGTGTCTGCAAAAGTTTGGGCACCCTGCAGAGTTTATAGCATGCACCGCCCCCTTTGGAAAGCTGAGACCTGACAGTGTCATGGATTGCGCTCAATCATCGTCTGGAAAGACCAGGTGATGTCAATCTCAAAGGTTTTAAATGCCCAGACTCATCTGACCTTGCCCCAACAATCAGCACCATGGGTTCTTCTAAGCAGTTGTCTAGAAAACTGAAACTGAAAATAGTTGACGCTCACAAAGCAGGAGAAGGCTATAAGAAGATAGCAAAGCGTTTTCAGATGCCAATATCCTCTGTTCGGAATGTAATTAAGAAATGGCAGTCATCAGGAACAGTGGAAGTTAAAGCAAGATCTGGAAGACCAAGAAAAATATCAGACATAACAGCTCACAGGATTGTGAGAAAAGCAAGTCAAAACCCACGTTTGACTGCACAATCCATCCAGAAAGATCTGGCAGACACTGGAGTTGTGGTACACCATTCCACTATAAAGAGATACGAACAAATATGGTCTTCATGGAATAGTCATCAGAAGAAAACCTCTTCTACGTCCTCACCACAAAAATCAGCGTTTGAAGTTTGCAAATGAACATATAGACAAGCCTGATGCATTGTGGAAACAAGTTCTGTGGACCGATGAGGTTAAAATAGAACTTTTTGGCCGGAATGGGCAAAGGCACGTTTGGAGAAGAAAGGGCACAGAATTTAATGAAAAGAACCTCTGTCCAACTGTTAAGCATGGGGGTGGATCAATCATTCTTTGGGGTTGTATTGCAGCCAGTGGCACAGGGAACATTTCACGAGTAGAAGGAAAAATGGATTCAATAAAATTTCAGAAAATTTTGGACGCTAACTTGATGCCATCTGTGAAAAAGCTGACGTTAAAGAGAGGATGGCTTCTACAAATGGATAATGATCCTAAACACACCTCAAACCACGGTGGATTACATCAAGAGGCGTAAACTGAAGGTTTTGCCATGGCCTTCACAGTCTCCTGACCTCAACATAATTGAAAATCTATGGATAGACCTTAAAAGAGCAGTGCGTGACAGACAGCCCAGAAATCTCAAAGAACTGGAAGACTTTTGTAAGGAAGAATGGGCGAAGATACCTCAAACAAGAATTGAAAGACTCTTGGCTGGCTACAAAAAGCGTTTACAAGCTGTGATACTTGCCAAAGGGGGCAGTACAAGGTATTAACTCTGCAGGGTGCCCAAACTTTTGCAGACGCCATTTTTTGTTTTCTGTTATTTTGAAAGTGTAAATGATGGAAATAAAATCTAACTTTTTTTGACATATTATAAGAATGTCTAATCTGTCATTTGATGCCTTTTGGAGATTTTTCCATCTTTTCTTGGCTTCTTTATGCACATTAATAAAAAATTTTACCTGGGCTGCCCAAACTTTTGAGCCCCACTGTAATGGATTAGCACATAATTGTGTACAGATCTTCATGGTTGCCAGATTATGTAGGACTTTGGTGATAACCTGACCTTTCCTCTAGTGCCACGATCAGGTTGCAATTTTTCCTTCAGAGTGAAATACTTGGACAACAATGGGATGGATTGCCATGAAATATGGTACAGACATCAATGTCCCCCTCTGGATGATTCCTACCGACTTTGGTAATCCCCTGACTTTTCCTGTAGTGCCGCCATTAGTTCGATATTTTTGCTTTTACACTATTTAGATATCCCCACAACTATTTGAGGGATTGAAATTTGGTACAGTCACGGTCCCCAGAGGATTAACTGTAAAAAACTTGATCCTGTCTTTCAAAATTCAAAACATTCATTAATGCATGACAAAGCCAAAGTTACCTTACAGTACCAGGGACTGAACAGAAGCACACAAACATTGTTAGTGTTCCTTCAATAGATTTGATTGATTTATTCTTATTTAACACAAAATATTCATGGAAATGCAAAATAAATGTAATTAGGTCAAAAAAAACTGAGGATAAAACACAAATAATGCCACTTATTGGTAAATGAATCCAAACCCTTATAGCCAAAGACCAGGTTGTTGTACAGCATCAATTAATCTGGCTTTCTAAATGACATTACATCAAATTTCTTTGTTTGGTTAATTATTCTCTAAAATTTCCTCTGCAAATCAACAGGATTCATTGGAGAAGGGCCAACTAACAACAGTTCACACAGTCTCATAGAACAACATAGATCATTTAAACTTCTCTTTCCACTGATAACTCTGTCCATTCCTATCCGTCTTCTCTTCACTACATCCTAGACCAATGAAAGATACAGATATTTATCTAAAAATCTACATCTATGTATGTACATAATCAAAGAGATTATAAGAAGAATCTGCCATCTTACTCAGAACGTAGAAATAATGTCCAGTTCTACTGCTTGACACTGGAGTACACACATTCATCGTTGGTGTTGTTCCTCTGTCTTCTTGATCTGTTGGGCAGGTTGACACTTAAAGCAGCATAATGGACGTTGTCTGCATCTTGGTAACCCTGGTAACAAAATATAATTTTTTTAAAAGATCACAAATTATGGTTCTCACAGAAATTATGTCGACAACACAGTTAATTGTGATGCTATTTTTTTTACGCTTAATGAAAACGTGAAAACTGTACACACCTCTGCCTGCGCTGTGGAGGGAGATGGAAATCTTGCTTGGTTCTCTGGTTGAACACAGAAAACATTATTTTATTTAAAAGCAAAATTCTGTGAACTCAAGCTGCCAGATACAAAAAGTGCAGTTACCTGCAGATTGGCAGCTGTTTCTCTTGTTCATCTTGTACAATGAGAAAGCCAGTAAAGCACTCAGGATGGTGGTGAATGTTAAAGCACCGCTCAAGAAATAGACCAAACCAGGAGAGTCCACCTCATCTGTAGAGAGACGGACACAAGAAACAGATTTTTCAGTATATTTCCTGTTTTGGTTAGTAGATTACAATGGGCTAGTCGAGTCAATTTCTATGCATACTAGTCAAAAGTCAGATATTTGCCTTTGTTCAGTAAACATACAACACCCTCCTCACAGCCTGGATTCAGATAGACAAAAACCTCCCAAAAGACAAATCCTATAATGGGGAAACTACTTTCTACTTACCCATCAGATTAGACAGCATGTGTTAGAAAGTTCCTTACTTTCTAAGTGCAGCTTGGTCCCGTTTCCAAACAGAACGTGTCCACATGAGGCAACAGCACAGTAGTAGGTTCCCAGCATGAGAAAGATTCAAACTCTTCATCGGCAGCTTGTAGACACAGGTGTGTGTTTGTGTGTTGGGTTTCCTCTCACACTGATCATTCCTGCCTCCATGGGTGTAAATGAGTCCTGGCTGAGATTCTTCAGAGTTCTTGAACCAGTAAACACTGTGTTCTCCATCACAGGTCCCAGTGTGTACTATACAGTTCAGAGTCACAGAGCCTCCTGGCTGGATGCTCTCAGATGAAGACTGATGGACCGTAGCTGGGATCTTCAAACCTGAGCCCTTTACACTTACAAAAATGTACTCTGAAAAGTCTAATGTGTATAGAAAAGTAATGCAGTAGTAAGTAGCCGAGTCTGAAGGGCGTAAATCTTTGATTGTCAAATGATTTCTTCCATTTTCCGTATCCAGTGTGAAGCGTGGATTGTTGAATTCATTGTGAAAAGTCACATTTACATTATATTTAAAGAAAGTAGAGATGAGCTTTGCTTTCTGTCCTAGATTTTGCTTAAACCAGTAAAGCCTTACAGCAACCTCACCTTCATAGAAACATTGTAAAGTCAATTTGTCCCCAGTTTTAACTGATAAAAATCGTGTCTCTTGACGAACAGTTAAAGCTAAAGTGAAATGAGAGAAGAGCAAATGTAGAGTTAATGTAATGTGACGGAAAGAAGCGTCACACAGTCTTACATAAAATAAAGTTACAACTTACCCATTTTCCCCAAGAACAAACATGTGAGAAAGAGAGCAAACACTGGAGATGTCATCGTGTTGAAGTTGCTGTGTTGAATGACAGAATATCGTTGGTTTCTCCACTTTTTAGAGACAAGAATGCGTTTGATTGGCTAAACCTGAAGTGACACTGTATAGGAAACATGGTCACATGCTCACAGCCACCTATGGTGACAAGTTTGGTTTCTATGATTCTGAGAAAAGGTTCACATCTTCCTTTCTTGGCTTATCTTTTAGGAAAGGGGAGTCTTGAGCTGCTTTTTAATGATGGATTCAGTTAAAAATATATGTAATAAAGCCTGTTACTCAGAACTGGAAGTCTCTCTTTAGAATCAGTGTGTGGCTTTCGTTATTCAGGATCATGTTTAACCTTTCGAAGCCATACCGTTGGACTAATTAATGGTTACTTAAAACTCTTAGACTCCACAGTGTAGAGCGGCAGGAGGTCTTTGACAGTAACCTGGAACAGCTCTGTGGCATCATTCATTCATTATCATATGAAATTATCTGTTGAAATTTCATTATCAGAACAATAATAATAAAACAGTTGTCTCATTAATCAGCCCAATAGCCAAAACAGTGTGTATTTGACTTCTGAAGATATCTTACTGCTAGACTGCTTGATTTTAGGCTGAGTACTTTGTTTTTAAAATAGGCTTCTCTGCTGGACCTTTACTGTAGCTGCTGCCTTAGGTCAGTGGTTCCCAACCTGGGGTCCGCGCACCCCTCAGGGGGGCACCAAAGAGCACAACGGGGTGCGCAAGTCTTTATCTGGTTTGAGGTTGAGTTAAAAAAATAAATATTTGCACATGTTAAAAAATTATGATAATACACTAGAATAGATAATGTATACAAAAGTCTGTATAAAAACTATATTTTTTCCATCCATCTTCATCCGCTTATCCGGGGTCGGGTCGCGGGGGTAGCAGCTCCAGCAGGGGACCCCAAACTTCCCTTTCCCGGGCCACATTAACCAGCTCCGACTGGGGGATCCCGAGGCGTTCCCAGGCCAGGTTAGAGATATAATCCCTCCACCTAGTCCTGGGTCTCCCCCGAGGCCTCCTCCCAGCTGGACGTGCCTGGAACACCTCCCTAGGGAGGCGCCCAGGGGGCATCCTTACCAGATGCCCGAACCACCTCAACTGGCTCCTTTCGACACAAAGGAGCAGCGGCTCTACTCGAGCTCCTCACGGATAACTGAGCTTCTCACCCTATCTCTAAGGGAGACGCCAGCTACCCTCCTGAGGAAACCCATTTCGGCCGCTTGTACCCTGGATCTTGTTCTTTCGGTCATGACCCAGCCTTCATGACCATAGGTGAGGGTAGGAACAAAAACTGACCGGTAGATTGAGAGCTTTGCCTTCTGGCTCAGCTCCCCAAGGTACTTGAACTCCTTCACTTGGGGTAAGGACTCATTCCCTACCTGGAGAAGGCACTCCATCGGTTTCCTGCTGAGAACCATGGCCTCTGATTTAGAGGTGCTGATCCTCATCCCAGCCGCTTCACACTCGGCTGTGAACCGATCCAGTGAGTGCTGAAGGTCACAGGCCGATGATGCCATCAGGACCACATCATCTGCAAAAAAGCAGCGATGAGATCCCCAGCCGACCAAACTGCAACCCCTCTCCACCCACGACTACGCCCTCGATATCCTGTCCATACATACTACAAACAGGATTGGTCACAAAGCTGCAGCCCTGGCAGAGAGCCAACTCTCGCCTGAAATGAGTCCGACTTACTGCCGAGAACCCGGACACACCTCTTGCTTTGGTCGTACAGAGATTGGATGGCCCTGAGAAGGGACCTCCTCACCCCGTACTCCCGCAGCACCTCCCACAGTATCTCCCGGGAGGGACCCGGTCCCTACGCCTTCTCCAGATCCACAAAACACATGTAGACTGGTTGGGCATACTCCCAGGCTCCCTCCAGGATCCTTGCGAGAGTAAAGATCTGGTCCGTTGTTCCCACGACCAGGACGGAATCCGCATTGTTCCTCTTCAACCTGAGATTCGACTATCGACTGAACCCCTCCTTTCCAGCACCTTGGAGTAGACTTTACCGGGAGGCTGAGAAGTGTGATACCCCTGTAATTGGCACACACCCTCTGGTCCCCCTTTTTAAAAAGGGGAACCACCACCCAGTCTGCCACTCTTAGGCACCGTCCCCAGACTTCCACGCAATGTTGAAGAGGCGTGTCAACCAAGACAACCCCTCCACACCCAGAGATTTAAGCATTTCTGGGCGGCTCTCATCAATTCCTGGGGCTTTGCCACTGTGGAGTTGTTTAACTACCTCAGCAACCTCCACCAGGGAAATTGATGCCAATCCCCCTCATCCTCCAGCTCTGCCTCTACCATAGAGGGCGTATTAGTCGGATTTAGGAGTTCCTCAAAGTGCTACTTCCACCGCCCTATTACCTCCTCAGTTGAGGTCAACAGCGTCCCATCCTTACTGTACACAGCTTGGATGGTTCCCCGCTTCCCCCTCCTGAGGTGGCGAACGGTTTTCCAGAAGTACCTTGGTGCCGACCGAAAGTCCTTCTCCATGTCTTCTCCGAACTTCTCCCACACACGCTGCTTTGCCTCTTTCACGGCAGAGGCTGCAGCCCTTCGGGTCCTTCGGGTACCTTGCAACTGCCTCCGGGTCGTCTGGGATAACATATCCCGGAAAGACTCCTTCTTCAGTCGGACGGCTTCCTGACCACCGGTGTCCACCACGGTGTTCGTGGGTTACCGCCCTTGAGGCACCAAGACCACAGCTCGTCACCGCAGCTTCAGCAATGGAAACTTTGAACATTGTCCACTCGGGTTCAATGCCCCCAGCCTCCACAGGGATGCACGAAAAGCTCGCCGGAGGTGTGAGTTGAAAGTCTGTCGGACAGGGCCTCCTCAGACGTTCCCAATTTACCCGCACTACCCGTTTGGGCTTACCAGGTCTGTCCAGAGTCTTCCCCCACCCCTGACCCAACTCACCACCAGATGGTGATCGGTTGACAGCTCCGCCCTCTCTTCACCCGAGTGTCCAAAACATATGGCCTCAGATCAGATGAAACGATTATAAAATCGATCATTGACCTTTGGCCTAGGGTGCTCTGGTACCAAGTACACTTATGAGCATCCCTATGTTCGAACATGGTGTTCGATTATAGACAATCCATGACTAGCACAGAAGTCCAACAACAAACAACCACTCTGGTTTAGATCAGGGAGGCCGTTCCTCCCAATCACGCCTCTCCATGTTTCTCCATCATTACCCACGTGCGCGTTGAAGTCCCCCCAGCAGAACTATGGAGTCCCCGACTGGAGCCCTTTGGTGCATATGCACAAACAACAGTCAGAGTTTTCCCCACAACCCCGTAGGCGTAGGGAGGCGACCCTCTCGTCCACCGGGTTAAACTCCAACGTAGCGGCGCTCAGCCGGGGCTTATGAGTATCCCCACACCCGCCCGGCGCCTCACCCTGGGCAACTCCGGAGAAAAAAAGAGTCCAACCCCTATCCAGGAGTATGGTTCCAGAACCAAGACTGTGCGTAGAGGTAAGCCCCACCAGATCTAACCGGTAGCGCTCCACCTCCCGCACGAGTTCCGGCTCCTTCCCCACAGAGAGGTGACATTCCACGTCCCCCAGAGCCAGCCTCTGCTGCCCGGGTCTGGTCCGTCGAGGCCCCTGACCTTCACTGCCACCCATGTGGCAGCGCACCCGACCCCAGCGGTTCCTCCCACAGGTGGTGGGCCCATGGGATGGAGGGATGTCCGCCACGTAGCTTTTTGCGGCTGTGCCCGACCGGCTCCGTGACAAACCCGGGACACCAGAAGCTCGCTGACGAGCCCTCCATCTGGGGCCTGGCTCCAGACGGGGCCCAGGGCTTCTCTCAGGCAAGGGTCACTTCATCCCTTCCTCGATTTTTCATAGGATTTTTGAACCATTCTTTGTCTGGCCCCTCACCTGAGACCACTCATCGTTTATGTGCAATATATTCATGGTGGCACTTGAAAAAAGACATTCTTATGTCTACCAATCTCACCACAACAACAACAGGACAAGATATTTTATGGCTGTGGACTCTTACCTCTCATCAAACAACCTGCCCTAGGAGAATCTTGTTGCATGCGGCACTGATGGCGCTGCAGCGATGATGGGCAAAAACAAGCCGATTGAAGGAAAAAGCCCTGGGATGCGAAATTTTTCACTGTATGTTGCATCGCCAAGCCTTAGCCAGTAAAAAACGTTCAGAAGACCTCAGTGACACACTGGCAACTGTTGTTAAAGTTGTAAACTTCATCAAAGCTCGCCCTACGAACAAGAGACTGTTTGCCCAGCTGTGGGAGGATGAAGCGCATCAAACACTGCTGTTACACACAGAGGTTGGTTGTCGCGTGGACAAGTGCTTGTGTGTTTTATGGAACTGCAGGAAAAAAATAAAGGAATTCTTGCAAGATCACAATCGACAACTGTGCGAACAGCTGACTGACGCATTCTGGATCAAAACGGCATACCTAGCAGACATATTTGCCCTCTGCAATGAGACAAACAAGCGGATGCAAGGCCCAGAATCAAACATCATGCAGTGCAAAGACGCTTTCAGCGCTTTTGTGCGCAAAATGGAATACAGAGTTGGGAAAATGTCAAAAGGAGAGCTGCAACAATTTCCACTGCTGATGAAACAGTCTGGTGGCACTGTGCGTGCGTCTTGACGCACTGAGTTTACCCGACACATGGACTTGCTCCAGGAGGAAATTAAGTCCCGTTTTGCCGATGTTGACGAGTACTTATCAAAAGAGTCGTTGGTGATGGACCCCTACATTTCCAGCATGGAGGAAGTGGAATACATCGGCTGTGAAAATGAGCTTGCTGAACTTAAAGCTGATTCTGCGTCAAAGAAATATTTCCAGGAGAACGGATACAAAAAGTTTTGGATCGTCAAAGGACACGCTGTTGCACCAAGACTGGCCAAACATGCAATTACAAGGATTATTCTCCCATTCAGCACCACGTATCTGTCTGAGACGGCCTTCAGCGCCCTTGTAACAATAAAAACAAAGGCCTGTAACAGGCTTGATGTACACCTGGGGTCCATTTCAGAAAGCAGGTTTAGTGAAAACTCTGAGTTTGTTAACCCTGAGATGAGGGAAACTCTGGGTTTTCTGTTTCAGAAAGAGAGGTTAATCAAACCTGAGAGAGAGGGGTAACTCCAGCCCATTTCAGAAAGAGAGGTAACTTGATGAAAAAGCTGTATTACTTCACAGAGAGTTTACGTCGGGAGATGATATTGAGTCCCGACTAGATGTATTTTCATTTCCAGATAACCGATTTGAGAGGTATTTTCTTCACAGTCGATCAGATATGTAGATACCTTATCCGTCCTCATATCACTAACATCCACCATCGTGGACATGCTTTTACATCCCAGCAGATTCTTTGTGTCGCATTATGTTTTTTGCAAACGGCAGTTTATTTACAACATCGGTGATGCGGATCATATTAGTAAAGCCACTGTATGCAGAGCCGTCAGAAAAGTGTCCCTCGCTCTGAAAAGTTTTTTTTAAACGTTTTTGTAGCGTTCCCTGGACACAAACCAGTGAGAGCCATTAAAAAGAATTAAATGATTATAAATTATATTTCAGTTAATGATCATGGTGCTGCAGGCTCAGAATGGGATTAGTAGTTGGCTAGCTTACGTTTTTGCCTGCAGGATTGCACCTAAATGAAATTATAGGTGAAATACCACTCCAGTTTTCACCAGTAATATTATAGGTTACCTGTGATTAAATATGAAATTAATACACTGTCAATGCTCAAAGTTTCGAGCAGCAATTTTCTCTCTTTTGCAGCAGCCGCTATGTATAATACATGTTCAAACTCGCTGTACGTGCGCATGAGTATTTCTGCCGACCAGTTTGTTTGTGGTTGTTACCATGGTGAATCGTAGTATCATGGCTCCATTCATGCTGCCTTTTTATTGTGGTGGTGCACGCGCTTAGCTCTGAGTCAACCTACTCCGAGTTGATTGAACCAACTCATGTCAGCTGTTCTGGAACCGAAAACTCTAAGCACAACCACTTGAAACATCACTAAAAACCCAGGAAAAGATCAGTGGAAAAGTCCAGCTGCTTGACCACTTAAACATTCACAGCTGGAGCCTTAAAAAGACTACGAAAGGCTAGGACTTAGGGCCCTATTTTAACAATCTAAGCACACGGCGTGAAGCGTCTGACGCAGGTGCGTTTAGGGCGTGTACGAATCCACTTTTGCTAGTGAAAAAAGGGTCTGTGCACCGGGCGCATGGTTCAAAAGGGTTGTACTTAGTGTCTTCATTAATTCATAGGTGTGTTATGGGCGTTAACATGCAATGAACCAATCAGAGTGTCATCTCCCATTCCCTTTAAAAGCCAGGTGCTTTTTTACCTTGGTGCATTGCTATTATGATGGCGGATTTGCTGAGCAGGAAGGAGATATTTTCAGGAGAAGAAACTGATCTGCTTGTGTGTGAAGTGAAAGCACGCGAGCAGATCGTACGGCACGAGCACTATGGCACCAAAACTCCATAATACTATTTCACATTGTAATATTATTATTTTTAATCTTTTGCATGTTTGTGTGCTGCAGCGTGTCCCTGTGTGTGTGTGTGTGTGTGTGTGTGTGTGTGTGTAACAAGCATAGAGTGTGCATTTTTTACTAATGCGCTGTTAAAATAACAATGAAATGCTGCGTTACTGACTTTAGACCAGGTTTTTGTTGGTCAATGGCGCGATCACTTCCCGCTGCCTCAAGATAGCAATACGCCAAGAATTCACCTGAACACACCTCCCTGTAAGAGCAGCACGCCCATGGGCGCAAAGATGGGCGCAGGTAGCGAGATAGGGACCATTACCTAATGTGAGCCAAAGATATGGCTGCGGCAAAACAATGGTTTAATGCTTTGCTAGACAAACCCTACTCGCCTGCCTTCCTGCATGTGTTGCTACCTGATGTGATGTTATACACTAAAGGTGAACTATGGGATCATACATGAGCAGTCTGAGTCTACAGACAAAACCTGCAGGTCTACAGCTATCCTTAGATTATTCATACTTAGTTTCTGTACCTGTTTCAAGGCATTGAAGTAGTCTACAGTCCAATTTTAAATATATTTTTTTATGTCTTTATTGTGTTTCTGCACTCATCCTCACAACATTTACAATATAAAATCCTATTGCAGGTTGGTGCTGTGTGGTATTGCGTACCTTTTTATTGCTTTCCTTCTGTCTGTGTGGTACGACACCATATATGTTGGGACTGGTGATGGTGTGTCTACCATGTGTGTACGGTGACTTTAAATGGGTTTACTGTGCATGTTTTTATTGTGTTTGTTCATTTCTGTGATTAGAAAGTCATCAATGCAGACACTGACCAAACAATACTTGATGCATAAACGTCTGTTGTCTACTAGACAGAACTCATTTAAACCCAAAACAGTAACATTGTAAACTAGTGGAGCCTCAGGTCTTTAGGTCAACCACATTCTCTGACACACATGGTGCCAACAGCCACTCATATATGAAGAAACTGTTGGATCAACCATGCACAGACATACTGTTTCAAACTCATAGTGCTCCAACTTTTAATTGTTTATTTGATCAATTTACGTCATATTTCACATAAACACACATATCCTTTGGTTAAAATAAATGAGGATAAGCAAAAATAAAAAATAAATGAAACATGCAAGTGACTTTTATTGCATCCATTCATCTGAGCTTCTAAATATGCTGGTTAAGTCCTAAAAAAACTAGGGCTGTCAAAATAACATGTTAATTTCGATTAATTAATCTGAGAAAAAATAATGCGTTAAAAAAAATAACGCAGATTAATCCATTCCATATTGACGTTTGACCTGTTCTAGCCACCATTGGACTGTAAAATGAAGGAGGGAGACGAGAATGTTGTGCCTGGATCATTAATTGGAACATTTACTTGTAAAAATCTTCTCCCTGCCAACCCTGGCTACCGAAATCTGGTGCCACTGATATGTCTGCGCTTCTCTCTGCTGCTCTGAAACAGGCGTTACAGGAAACACAAACACCGCTGCACGTGACTCTAGTTAACACTATACTCAACAGCAGTTAACGCTAGCCTACCGCTAGCTAGTAGCTGGATGAACACGGTTAAAATGCTGACAGCTAACGCTAAACGGTGTAAAGTGTGACTGTGTTTTACTGTAGAGGATTCAACACCGGTATGTAACAATCTGCAGCTGCCGTCGGAGAAACAACACAGACGGTGCGTTCAATGAAACTGGTAAACTACAGCCTCGTGGTGCATTTGAAGTTATTGTAAATGTCCTTTTCCCATCTGATGGTTCAATAGCAATTTACTACTGAAATTAGTTACTGTTATACATTATTATTAAATCATTTCATTTTGACCATATGGCCTTAGCAATAAACAAGCTGTTCTTTAATGTCACCAACTGTTGTTTAGTACCCTTTTTGTTCACTTACTTAAAAAGTATCGGTTCAGGCACCGTTAATTATGTATGCGATTAATTTCGATTAATTAATCACAGAGTATGTAATTAATTAGATTGACAGCCCTAAAAAAACATGTCTTCATAAGTACTTAAAATATATTTTGACATGCATGGTTTATTTGGCACACAGACAACAAAGAGTATTCTAAATATCCACATAAGTAAAGAATAGAGCGATTTAATTTTGTCTGCAGACCACAAAGAAGCTATAAAAGCAAATGTATTTCAAACCTGGATATACATCTTTATTTCACCTCCAGAGAAGCACTAAGAAAATCCTGTCTTACTCCAAAGTATAAATGTAATGAGTCCAGTTCTACTGCTTTACGCTGTAGTACACACATTCACTCCAGGTGGGATCCCTCTGTCCTCTTGATCTGTTGGACAGGTTGGCACTTAAAGCAGCATAATAAAGGTTTTCAGCATGTTGGTAACCCTGGTAACAAAATATATATCGTACGATCATTATTTTGTCCTTGACAGAAATGAAAGCAATATCCAGGAAACGATGCATTGTGCAATAAAAATGTGTCTTGACGGTAGTTTAGCAGTTCATTTATAGTTTTGTATTCACCTTTGCTTTCGCTGTGGGTGGAGCTGGACATCTGGCTTGAGACTCTGGTTGTGAAACAGAAAAAAATACATCTTTATTCAAAAGCCAAATTGTGAATACAAGCTGTGAAATTCAAACTAGCAGTTACCTTTAGATCGGCGGCTGTTTCCCTTGTTCATCACGCACACTGTGAGAGCAAGTAAAACACTCAGGATGGTGGTGAATGTCGAAGTTCCACTCAAGAAATACACCAAGACAGGAAAGTTCGCCTCATCTGTAGAGAGACGGACAACAGAGACAGATCTTTCAGCAGGTTTTTATGTAGAGTTAGATCAGAAAGAATGAGTAGTCACCAGATGCGACAACTGTAGCTGGAAGTTCCTTACTTTCTAAGTCCAGCTTGGTCCCGTTTCCAAACAGAACGTGTCCACATGAGGCAACAGCACAGTAGTAGGTCTCATGAGAAAGATTCAGACTCTTCATCGGCAGGTTGTAGACACAGGTGTGTGTTTGTGTGTTGGGTTTCCTCTCACACTGATCATTCCTGCCTCCATGGGTGTAAATGAGTCCTGGCTGAGATTCTTCAGAGTTCTTGAACCAGTAAACACTGTGTTCTCCATCACAGGTCCCAGTGTGTACTGTACAGTTCAGAGTCACAGAGCCTCCTGGCTGGATGCTCTCAGATATTGACTGATGGACCGTAGCTGGGACCTTCATACCTGAACCTTCTACATCGACTAAGGTTCCCTCTGCAAATTCAAAAATATATGTATAGCTACTTGCGCAGTAGTAGGTAGCCGAGTCTGAAACACGCACATCTGTGATCTTTAGGTGATTTTTACCATTTTCCATATCCAGCGTGAAGCGTGAATTGTTCTTGAATTCATCATGAAAAATCCCATTTATATTATATTTATGATATGTAGAGATGAGCTTTGGTTTCTGTCCCAGAGTTTGCTTTATACCAGTAAAGCATTTGACAGCAACATCGCCTTCATAGAAACATTGTAAAGTCAACTCGTCCCCAGTTTTAACTGATACAAATCGTGTCTCTTGACGAACAGTTGAGGATTTCAGACCTGTCGTCTGAGCTAAAGTGAAATGAGGGAAAAAGCAAATGTTGAGTTAAGGTAATGTGACATACGTCAGTGTAATTACTAAACATCCCACAGTCTAACAGATAAAAGTTGGAGTTTCAAAAATGCAACTTACCCATTTTCCCCAAGAACAAACATGTGAGAAAGAGAGCAAACACTGGAGATGTCATCATGTTGAAGTTGCTGTGTTGAATGACTGCTGAATATCAATGGTTTCTCAACTCTTTAGAGACAAGAATGTGTTTGTTTGGCTAAACCTGAAGTGACACTGTATAGGAAACATGGTCACATGCTCACAGCCACCTATTGTGGCAAGTTTGGTTTCCGAGAATAGGTTCACATATTTGAAAAATCAGCAGGTCTTTTTCAGTAAACTGGAAAACCACTCTGTTGCATCATTCAGTCATTATCATATGTAATCATCTGCTGATATTCCACCTCCAGAACAACAATTATAATTCAATCCTTTTACTAATCAACCAAATACAGTCATGTGAAAAAATTAGGACACCCATGCTAAAGTTGACTAAAAAGAGGAATAAAAAAATCATCTTTTGGAAATTGATCTTAATGCCTTAATTAAAAAAATGAGGAAAAATCCAATCTTTAAGGACACCAGTTTTCTTTGTGAATGAATAATGTATCATAAATAAATAAATGTTCTTCCTTAAAATACAGGGGGCATAAGTAAGTACACCCCTATGTTAAATTCCCATAGAGGCAGGCAGATGTTTATGTTTAAAGGCCAGTTATTTCATGGATCCAGGATACTATGCATCCTGATAAAGTTCCCTTGGCCTTTGGAATTAAAATAGCCCCACATCATCACATCCCCTTCACCATACCTAGATATTGGCATGGTTTTATGTCGGTTAGCCTAATAACTGGTTTGATTTGCATTGAGAGATGATTTTATGGAAAGTACCCCATGCCAATCTCTAGGTATGGTGAAGGGTATGTGATGATGTGGGGCTATTTTTTCACATGACTGTATATTGGCCAACCAATATGTTGTTCATCCCTAAGTACAACCACTTGTTACTAAAAAGCCAGGAAAACATCAGTGGAAAAGATATGCCAAAGATATGGCTCCGACAAAACAATGGTTTAATGCTTTGCTAGACAAACACTAATGCTGCCTTCCTGCATGTGTTGCTACCTTCTGTGATGTTATACACTAACGTTGAGTGTTGTTCAGCAGTTAAGGCAGAAATGTGAAAAATGCATCATTCAGAGGCCACATCATTCCATTATGTTCATCCAATTTTCTGCATCTGTTTTAAGGCGTTGAAGTAGTCTACAGTTCAATTTAAATATATATTTGTATCTTTATAGTTACAGCAGTTCAAAACGTTTTAAAATGCCCTATAAATAGATTCAGTCACTTTGTATCTATTGTTGTCAGTAATATTCCAACTAAATAGTATTCTGATTAGCGCTATTAGTGTTAGTAGTTGCAGTATTGTTAAATGTCACCGGATAAAGACTCTAGTGTTTTGTAATTTGTACTGGGAGTGGTCGTTGCATTAAGGAGCATCTATGTGAGAATACAACCACCCTTACATCCTGCTGATAACCACAAAGGCCACTGCACTAAGAGAGCTACAATACAAAAAACTCTCTCCCCTTTTTGTGCCGAGTGTCCCCCATAAAACTAAGGGAAATGTATAATGTATAATTATAATGTTGCAACCTTGCCTGAACCTTAATAAATTAGGGTTAAATGGTCTGCAGTTAAGGCCCTTCAGTCTTCCCTTGTACAAGTGGATCAATGGCCCAACACAGTGGCCAGATATTGATTATCTGGACATAAAGCTATTACATCAGAAATTTGGGTTTTCTTTAAACCAAATTGTCAAAATAAATAACTTGGATGGTTCTTTACAACGCTCTTCACAAGTCAAATAAATGATCAGTTCATTACTTTCATTGAATTTGGGTTTTTTGTTCAATTTTATAGCATTTGAAGAAAAATAACGACAAAAGAACATTGACAAAAGTGACAAAAATGTTGTAAAAAGATTCAAAAAGGTGGGGGGAAAAACCAAAAGGGCAAAAAATAAAGCATGCAAGTGACTTTTATGGCATCCATTTGAGCTTCTAAATATACTGGTTAAGTCATATATATTATATATTTCTTTTTTTTAAGTCATAAAAAATATTTATTCATAAGTACTTAAAATATGATTTGAGAAACATGGTTTATTTGGCACACAGACAACAAAGAGTATCCTAAATATGCACATAAGTAAAGAATAGAGCGATTTAATTTTGTCTGCAGACCACAAAGAAGCTATAAAAGCAAATGTATTTCAAACCTGGATATACATCTTTATTTCACCTCCAGAGAAGCACTAAGAAAATCCTGTCTTACTTCAAAGTACAAATGTAATGAGTCCAGTTCTACTGCTTTACGCTGTAGTACACACATTCACTCCAGGTGGGATCCCTCTGTCCTCTGTTGGACAGGTCGGCACTTAAAGCAGCATAATAAAGGTTTTCAGCGTGTTGGTAACCCTGGTAACAAAACATGTATCAGACGATCATTATTTTGTCTTTGACAGAAATTAAAACCTGCAAAAGATTATGCATTGTGCAATAAAAATGTGTTTTAACGGTAGTTTAGCAGTTCATTTATAGTTTTTTAATCACCTTTGCTTTAGCTGTGGGTGGAGCTGGACATCCGGCTTGAGACACTGGTTGTGAAACAGAAAAAGTCTCTTATTTAAAAGCCAAATTCTGTGATTACAAGTCATACAAACTAGCAGTTACCTTTAGATCGGCGGCTGTTTCCCTTGTTCATCATGCACACTGTGAGAGCCAGTAAAACACTCAGGATGGTGGTGAATGTCGAAAGCTCCACTCAAGAAATACACCAAGACAGGAGAGTCCACCTCATCTGTAGAGAGACGGACAACAGAGACAGATCTTTCAGCAGGTTTTCTGTTCTAATCCTAAATGTATTTAGAAAGTCCTCATGAGTATGCATGGTAAAAAAATGTGATTTATTTATTTATTTTTTTCTACCAACGATTGATCTTATTATTTTCTATTCATATGGTACCACCAACGTCGACTACATCATATCTGTTTCCAGCAAAACAGGAAGAATTGATTGAGATGATGTTTAACACAATAACAATTCATTAGCTGAGACACTTTCTGCTAGAAAGTTCCTTACCTTCAAACTCCAGCTTGGTCCCGTCTCCAAACAGAATGTGTCCACATGAGGCAACAGCACAGTAGTAGGTTCCAGCATGAGAAAGATTCAGACTCTTCATCGGCAGCTTGTAGACACAGGTGTGTGTTTGTGTGTTGGGTTTCCTCTCACACTGATCATTCCTGCCTCCATGGGTGTAAATGAGTCCTGGCTGAGATTCTTCAGAGTTCTTGAACCAGTAAACACTGTGTTCTCCATCACAGGTCCCAGTGTGTACTGTACAGTTCAGAGTCACAGAGCCTCCTGGCTGGATGCTCTCAGATGAAGACTGATGGACCGTAGCTGGGACGTTCAAACCTGAACCTTTCTACATCGACTAAGGTTCCCTCTGCAAATTCAAAAATATATGTATAGCTACTTGCGCAGTAGTACGTAGCCGAGTCTGAAAAGCGCACGTCTGTAATTATCAGGTGATTTTGACCATTTTCAGTACTCACTGTTAAACGTGAATTGTTCTGGAATTCATCGTAAAAATGAACTTTTTTGTCATACATATAGAAAGTAGAGATGAGCCTATGTTTCTGTCCCAGAGTGTGCTTATACCAGTAAAGCCTTGCAGCGACAGCACCTTCGAAGAAACATTGCAAAGTCAAATTTTCCCCAGCTTTGACTGATAGGAAATGTCTCTCTTGGCGGACAGATGAGGACAATTTCAGATCAGTCGCCTGAGCTGTAGTGATAGGAGAGACGAAAAAAGCAAATGTGACCTAATTCAGCTTACATCAGAAGACATAGACAGAATATCAGAAACTAATTTGTCATGAGTAGTGGTCATACACTGAAAGATACAAGTTTGAGTTACACAAATGCAACTTACCCATTTTAGCCAAGAACAGACATGTGAGAAAGAGAGCAAACACTGGAGATGTCATTGTGTTCAATTTGCTGTGTGAAATGAAAATAATGTTGATTCTTTCTCCACTCTTTAGAGACAAGACTGCATTTGATTGGCTAACCTGAAGTGACTCTGTACTCCATGTCCTACTTAGGAAACCTTACATGTCAGTGCAACTTATAGTGGCACGTTTTTTTGTTTTTTTTAAAGAAAGGTTGGCATGGTGTGAGAGATATATGGGGCCTAACCCTAATGAAGAAAATAACAGCTCCCCATTTTGGCATTATATTTAAAAATAGTAAAAGATAAATGTTCTTCACATCCTATCAAAAAACAGCTAACAAAGACCAAGTAGTGTTTTGTCTATTATGTTTGATGTTTTGAGCAACATTAACCTGCACTGTACAGCGCTGGCAGCAGGAAATATAATCAGGTCAGTCTACTTGAATAACTAAAGCTGGACAAGTTTAACTTTTAATTAGCAGGTATTTCATTTTATAGGGTCCATATAATCATATACATATGAACTGATGAGAACAGTGCTTTACATAAGTCAAGCCAATTTTATATTTATAACCCAATATCACAAATTTGTGTCATGCGGCTTTAAGTGGCCTTTGGCTTAAGAGACTTTATTGTGAAAGTGCAAACACCCTGACATCCTGCTGAAAACCACAAAATGTACTGAAAGCCCTGAAAGAGATACAAAACAAAAAGTATGGGGAGGGTAAAAAATTAACAGGTCTGAGATTAATGAATGCTTCATTTCTTTTCTACGTGTGTTCATAGTTAAGTAGTTCATAGTGACATAACATTTTAAGCGCGCCTAATGTTTGTATCTCATAAAGGTTTTGCTCTTATTAAAACCTGCGTCGTCTGCGTATAGCTGCAGCAGCACATCAGCTGCAGTCCTCTGTCAGTATCAGCCTCAGTGTTGCTGTACAATCAGATGCAACTTGATACACAGTCAGTGTAGTCATGTGTTTTCTAGCTTTGGGTCGGACTTGTGCACGGAAAGTGCCAATGAAGTGTGTGCTGTTACATTTAGACATTTGCATTGATTAAGGGAAAGCCAAACTATCCAGTGATGTGTGGTGTCATGGTTGTTCACTTTAACAAAACTTGGGTTAGAGATGCAATAGCTGTCTTGAGTGATGAACTGAATGGCGCTATGGTAAATGCCATCCAGTGGTTTCACTGTTATGGCGGCAACATGAGCACACAGGGTATCTCCGTAATTCAGTGTAGATGGTATAGTGGATTGTATAATGTTTGTTCTGTTTTGAAAGAAGAAACAAGCTCTCTTTCTGTATATAAATATGTCAATCTGACATCTAACCAATTTCCTAAGTACTTATAATGCTATACTTTATCTATTAGATTTTCATTAAGAGAATGGATCAGAAAAGGAGCATCAAAGCTCCACACTCTGGTGAAATGCACACATTTTGTCTTTATGGAGTTCAAGATGAGCTTTAAATGTATAAAAGGAGTTTGGAGGTTGTGAAAAGCAGACTGTAATTTGGTGAAGGTGTGGTTTGCAGTAAAACCAATGGCATATAAGATGTCAACATAAAAAATGTTAATTTAATTTAAAAAATGGGTCCCCGCTGGGAGACTTTCCTATGTTCTTAAATTGATCAGTGCATTACATACCCTACACCGGAAGTTTGTGACATGTCTGATGGAAAATGGGCTGTTATGGTTGACTGGTTGAATTAGGAAGGATGCACTCTTGTAATGTTTTGGTATCAACGTCTGATCCCTGCACCCTGCTCAGCAACATGGTCAATCTAACAAGACCTGATCAATTGTCATTGTGTATAAAAACAAGCAAGCAGTGGAAAGATAATTCTGGTTTAAGCATGTGCCGGTGTTCCTGTGCCATTTTACTTTAATTACCAGAACAGTCAAGTTTCACGACTCGTCCACTCATTGTTGTGGCCAGTCAAGAATGATTAAGACAGAAAGATCGCTATCAGGGAGTAAACACATGCATACAGGGCCTGAAGTTAAGTTTTTCTTTTTGGCCACCAGGCTCTGTGGCAGTTGGATTTTAAAATCAACACAGACATTTTATCAGCCAATTTTTTTTGCCTCATAAAGGTCGTAAATCGCAAATCTCACAAACCTTGACGTTATCTCCAAATATCCACTTGGTAATAAAATGTCTTCTTCTTTAACTTTTCTTTAAATCGTCCTCATCTTTTTGTTGCCTGCTTCTTTCAGGCAGCCTCTTCACCCGATTAATGTGCTGCCACATTTTTCAGCTCAAATCCAAGGTAAATGGAGGACTTGGTTGAAATGTGAAAGAACAGTTCCAAAAAAACAACTAATGAATCACTCAATTCTCATTGGCTACCCGCCAACATGGCAGGTAGATTCACAGTTTCACCCAACTATGGCAAAATTCACCCACATTTGTCATGTGATCGGGTGTTAATTTCAGGCCCTGCATGCATATTATATATATTCAAAAAAGCGAAGTGTCCCATGAATATATTAACTTTATTTGATCACTAATGAAATAGAATGTGTATATACGAAAACACATACAGTACATGATTTGGTTCGGTTGAGTTGAACATGCTTATTCTTCAAATTCCATGACTCCAGATAACATTGTAACATTCAATGGTAATGTTTTTAAATGTCTTGCTTTCTAAAAGATATGTGCATCGGAACTATGTTATGATTAATATTAGAAAGAGATCATGGTTATGCAAAAAAATAAGAGAAAAAAGGGTATGTAGGGTACGGTTAGGCAACTAATTCACTTGGTATAGGTTAGGAAACACATGTTTATGTATAATAAAAGGCCTACAGGTCTGTGAATACATATGAACTCAGGTTTTATTGAAAAAGGACTACTGCTTTAGTAGTACACACATTCATCATTGGTGGTGTTTCTTTGTCTTCTTGATCTGTTGGGCAGGTTGACACTTAAAGCAGCATAATGAAGGCTGCCCGCATCTCTGAAACCCTGGTAACACAATATGTAGAAGTGGAGTAGGAAATCAAAATTAAAAACAAAAAAATAATGAAAAAAATGTGTTGCTGTGGAATAAAAAGGTTGTTTATTAAGATAAATGTCACCTCTGCATTTGCTGTGGAGGGAGCTGATAATCTTGCTTGAGACTCTGGTTGTGAAACAGAGAATAAAATGCTTTTTTTATTCAAGTTACATTTAGTAATTTCTATCAGATACAAACAGTGTCACTTACCTGTACATTGGCAACGGTTTCTCTGGTTCATCTTGAAAAGTGAGGAAGCCAGTAAAACAACCAGGATGGTGGTGAAGGTTAAAGCACCACTCAAGAAATACACATAGACAAGAGAGTGCACCTTATCTGTAGAGAGATGGACAGCAGAAACAGAGCTTTTAGTTTTTATCTTTGTATTCATACAAAATTTAGAAAGCAACTAAAAAATAACTAGTCATCAAATTAGCTTGAAAATTACGTTCTGTTCTCATCTTAAATAGGAAGTACGAATGAGTACCTAACAGATGCAACAACCTTGGCTAGAAAAGTAACTTACCTTCCAACTTTAGCTTGGTCCCGTTTCCAAACAGAATGTGTCCACATGAGGCAACAGCACAGTAGTAGGTCCCAGCATGAGAAAGATTCAGACTCTTCATCGGTAGCTTGTAGACACAGGTGTGTGTTTGTGTGTTGGGTTTAAACTCACACTGATCATTCCTGCCTCCATGGGTGTAAATGAGTCCTGGCTGAGATTCTTCCGAGTTCTTGAACCAGTAAACACTGTGTTCTCCATCACAGGTCCCAGTGTGTACTGTACAGTTCAGAGTCACAGAACCTCCTGGCTGGATGCTCTCAGATGAAAACTGATGGACCGTTGCTGGGATCTTCAAACCTGAACCTTTTACATTGATAATAGTGCCCTCTGCAAAGTTCAAGACAACTGCATCGCTAGTTGCACAGTAGTAAGTAGCCGAGTCTGAAATGTTTAAATCAAAAATTGTCAAGGTTTTGTCTTCAGTATCCAATGTGAAGCGTGAATTGTTCTTAAATTCATTATAAAAAGTTATTCTTATACCATACACATAGGAAGTTGAGATGAGTCTTGGTTTTTGTCCCAGAGTTTGCTTATACCAGTAAAGCCATGCAGCATCACCTTCACAGAAACATCGCAGAGTTACCTTGTCTCCAACATTAGCTGATACAAAACGTCTCTCTTGACGAACAGATGGCAATTCCTGAACAGACATATGAGCTGAAGTGAAATGGGAGACAAAACAAATGCACAGTTAATTAAATTAAACTAAGTTATTGCAGCATGAAAATATTAGTAGCATTTCCGAGAATAGCTGTTATAAACTAAAACATAGTAACTGCAGCCACAAAAACAACAACTCACCCATTTTGCCCAAGAACAAACACGTCAGATACAAGAGAAACTTTGGAGATGTCATTGTCTTCGAATTCTTGTGTTGAATGAGAGAAATCTCAATCTTTATTTCACTCTTAAGAGACAAGACTGCGTTTGATTGGCCAGCCTGAAGTGACACTGTACATCCTACTTATGGAAACATGATCACATGCTCACTGTCACCTATAGTGTCAAGTTTGGTTGATGAGATTCACATAGTGTAAGGTATATAAAGAAAATAATGACTCTTTACCTTGGTATCTAATTTAACATTGGGGGGAAATACATTACAGGTTATACAGTTGATACACCATAATGCTTACAGTGGACTCTAGTCATACTCAGCACTTGACAGTGGGCTAACTGTCATTATGTCTAGAAGATAAGGTAAAATGCAGGTCTGATAGTTTTTCTGAAAAAAGCATAAGTGATAATAAAGTTGAGTATTCATAAAAATTATGAATATCTATAGACTGAGTCAATGCATCGTCCAGAAGTAAGTTGACTATGAATATCTATCCTTATATTGTTTTGGAGAATTTTGCTGAACTTACCCAACTTTAAAATACTTTAAAGCTATTGTGCGTAGTTTTTGTCCTCCCCATGAGGAATTCTAAGTAATGACAACAAAACTGTCAGTGCGTCCACGTGAAACAAGCCTTCCGTGATCGCGTAGACAGGTAGACAAATGGCAGTTGGTTTGAATTGTGGAGATACGTGAAATCGCCAAACTTGTTTATTTCTGTTGTCATTTTTCAGCTGTAACCATAACGTTTAAAGATATAAAGTTAAACACGGTGGTCCGACCTACCTGGGGTGTCTACTGTACTTATTTTCTGTACTGTGTTGCTTTTCTAGCGTCTTTAAAAACTAGATCTAACATTGCGAACAGCAACCTGTCTCCTCCGGTCATACTGACTGCTAGTTTGGGTGTTGTCATTTTCTTTAGTCTGTGGCCCAACAGGTAAATTAGCTCTTCATCTAACATAAGTGAAAGTGTTCAAAAGCATCAAACATGCACTTTACATGAATAATATAAGAGTAGATCCAGTTGTTCCTCGTCCCTGTTTTCTCAGCGCCTTTAAATTGTATGTACAGGACTCAGGAGTTTTCTACCGGGAAGTTATTGCAAACAATGGTCATTTTTAAATGTCAGCACTTTTTAGTCTGATGTCTGGTCTGATGTCTCAAAATGCCCTGTGCAACTATATTATATCCATTGGTTTAGTACTCATAGCATTTAAACATGAAGTGTTCTAAGAATTTGCATTATTAGTCTTACTAGTATTGGTATTTGTATTACTGGCATTAGTGCCTTTTGCTTTGTTTTAGAGGTCTTAGGCATAAATAGCATCTGTGGGAGTGCAACCATACATACATCCTGCTGAAAACCACAGTAGCTGCTGCCTGACAGAGACACAAAGCTATATCATGGGGTTGAAGGTTAAATGGTCTCAATGTAGTGAGTGACTGCTTTATTTCTTGTCTGCATTAACAGAAGGAGCAGTGTCTGAAAGAAACATTTCAGAAGCCCTCCAAATTAAATTGTTTGTGCATGCTTTTTAGATCGCCACAGCATTTTTTTGATCTGATGCAGCTATTGGCAGGACGACAACATTAGTGTGAGCTATTACAAAACTGTTACAGTACACTGTAACAGTCAGTCAGTTTTTATGATGCTATGATAACGTTTGGTTAGTTTTAGGTACAAATTAGGGAGTGATCATGGTTTGGGTTAAGTTATTTTTTAACATTAGGCAAATATCGTAGTTGGGGTAAAAACTACCTACTTCGTTAAGGTTAGGGGACCTTGGTTGTCATGCTTCGTGTTTAGGTTAGGAAACAATTGTGGTCATTCTTTAGAATATGCTGACTGTCAATTGGAAAAAGGAAGCTGTTAGTGGTTTCTCATGTTGGAGTCCAATGTTTTGTTAACCTATCCATCTACTTCAATGGACTCCCCAATGTCACGTTTCTTCCTACTTTCCTCATATTGTAGAGGGCTAGCGCTTTGTCACCTGAATGGAACCAAATCGTCGTTTTCGGGCACTTGCTCAAAGGCTTGATGCTGTTGTTTTTTGAGAGGAATGTTTCCAACATACATGAAATTTAAAACAGAACCAAGTCTATGGGATAAGCCCTGTCTTAACGGCAAACTCTGAAGTCACAGTATACCCACCTACCAAGACACCACTACACAACTGCTACCAGCAGAAAGATAATTCCGTTTAAGGATTTGGGCAGAACTCATACACAAACCTTTGAAAACAGTAACTTTAAAGTCAGTTACATAGTCAAAGTGCACATGTCCTGGTCAAGCTATGTGAAAGTGTTAAAGGTTAGACTTGTACCTGAAGAAGCATAAAGATGCTGGCAGAGAAGAGTCAAAAATGCCCTCTCAGAGTACTAACAACTCTATATCCTGCTGAAACCACCAATGCTGCTGAAATGAAAGCGATGCACAGCAAAAGCATAGTGGTAAAGGTCAACAGGTCTTTGTAAGTGCTTCATCTATGTGTTCATAGTGAAAGCAGTGCATAAATTACAGTTGAACTTAAATTTACTAGGCTGATTCATATAAGGCTTTGCTCCTCTTAGGCACAGGGAGCAAGCCTAATTACTCCACCCTGTTCTTCCAACAAACAAGAGGACGGGTGCGCACAGTCACTACAACCTGCTATTGACAATCAAGAAATAGATACAATGTGTAAGCTAATTGGTTGTTTCCAATGAAAAAAACTGTAATATACAAGATAGAATGTGAAAATAAGCAGCTTTAAAGTCAGCTTCTTATTTTATGATTTTTTTGCATTTCACTCCTATTTTGGAAAGTTCCAAAATTCCATGTGCATTGCAGTTCTTGTCACTGCTAACTCTGTTGGCTTTAAGAGGGTGACATAGAGACACCAGCCACTTTTTTTTAACCGTCAACACGGGGCTATTGCACCGCCAAGGACATGATCCCTCACTGGCTTCCCACTTGCAAACATTTCCAGGTGTGTTCAGTGGAACCTCAGTGGAGGTAGTGCCTCCGCAGATTGAATCCCAATGTGTGCAGCAGTGGATGCCTGATTGTGATCTGTTTCAATGGTGATTAGTGGCTTTTTGCTTGAGGGTAGAGGGAGGAAAAGTGGTGATGCCTTTAATGACTTCAAACCCACAATAAGCATCATATTACCACAGCAGTATTGCTGCAGTCGTTCCTGCCCTTTCTGACATGACAGTGCTACACTTGGCGATATTTACAGTTTATTAATAATTATTTGTTTTCTTGGAAACAATGGAATATAAAACATACAAACACAACATATTTAAAAATAAAATAAAACTTCGTACTACAATGTGAAGACACCTACTTGAAACCACATGGAAACAAAAACTAAGCATATGTCTGACCCGTCACAAAGCATCCGTACTGTTTTTATCTCATCTTTTGATTGCAGACCACAAGGGAAGTTAGACAAATATTCTTACATCAATGGGTTTGTAGCAACATGTACAAAAACATGCAAAGACTAATGCATACAGTATTTCACCAGGAATGGAATGGAGAATAATATGTTGTCAGGTTCTGTGACATGTACACATTGTCAGTGGTTAAGGTTCTGCTTTGCAAATGAAGTGGTAGGCCTACGTCTCGTGTTTTTAGTAGTCCAGCAGTGAGAGACTGATACAACTAGTATAGTGAGAGTGGAAATATGGCAGCTTTGCCAGCACATAAAAACACACATCAGACAGCTATACTGTCATTGCACAAGGTTGTTCAAATAGTTATACGTATAGGAATTCATATTTAAAAATGTAGAAGTTTAAAAAAAAGTTTGTTTCAAGAAAATCTACATTACTTCTCAATATCGTAATATCATAGCTGTAGGGCAGAAACCTTATTTCTCCATATTCCGTTTTCAATGCGATTGATCACTCTTTACGTCTGTATGTTGGTTTTTACAACTATTTAAACAATGACAAAGCAATTTTGTCTGACTTCGTCCGAGGTAAATGGCTCAATAAAATGTTTCAAATTCATGTGACAAATTCAATGTTGACAAAATCACAGCCTATCAAAAAAAACCGAGTACAAGTGAAACATGTCCAGTTCTACTGCCTTACACTGGAGTACACACATTCACTGACGGTGTTGTCTCTCTCTTTTCTTGATCTGTTGGTCCTGGGATCCCTTAACGCAGCATAATGGAGGTTGTCTACATCTTGGTAACCCTGGTAACAAAAAGATATATGAATGAATACCAATACAGTACATAAAAGAAATAAGTCGACACAACACCACTAATTGTGTCAGAATATAGCAGTTATTTTAGATAATATTCACCTCTGCATTTGCTGAGTTGGAAGCTGTTTGACACTCTGTGAAACAGAAAAAGCTCTTTATTTTAAAGGCATCTTAGTTGAAAACATGCGGTTTGATAAAAACAGTAAAAGTTACTGTACCTGTACATTGGCAGCTGTTTCTCTTGTTCACCTTGTACACTGAGAAAGCCAATAAAACAACCAGGATGGTGGTGAAAGCCAAAGCTGCGCTCAAGAAATACACAAGAGATTCGGGAGATTCCACCTTATCTGCAGAGAGCCAGACATCAAGATACATTACAAATCTTTTGGTAAAGCTAGATTAAATCCGCCAATATTGGCTTATTGCAGTCAGATATATCAGCATCGGTGTATATGGCGGATAATTAGTAACAAGAAATTCCAAACTACGTTTGTCCACCAGAGAGCAATGAAAAGTTCATTTGTGTCCCGCTCAGTATTTTTCCAAACAAAAGTGGATATATATCAAGATGGCTTGTTTATCTCATGTGTTATGCTTTAAAAAGTAACCATCTGCCGAATTTTTTAGATCCCCAAATATGGATATCAGTATTGGCCTTAAAAATCCCATATTAGTCGGTTACAGCTTTTAGCTGTTACCTCTGTGTTTATGTTAAATTTGACACAATTACGTCTCTGCTAAAATTTTACATCACTTTTTTTTTACCCTCTAATTCCAGCTTGGTCCCATTTCCAAACAGAATGTGTCCACATGTGGCAACAGCACAGTAGTGGGTCATATTATGAGAAAGACTCAGCAGGTTGTAGACACAGGTGTGTGTTTGTGTGTTAGGTTTCCTCTCACACTGATCATTCCTGCCTCCATGGGTGTAAATGAGTCTTGGCTGAGATTCTTCAGAGTTCTTGAACCAGTAAACACTGTGTTCTCCATCACAGGTCCCAGTGTGTACTGTACAGTTCAGAGTCACAGAACCTCCTGGCTGGATGCTCTCAGATGAAGACTGATGGACCGTTGCTGGGATCTTCAAACCTGAACCTTTTACATTGATAATAGTGCCCTCTCCAAAGTTCAAGCCAACTGCATTGCTAGTTGCACAGTAGTAAGTAGCCGAGTCTGAGATGTTTAAATCAAACATTGTCAAGGTTTTGTCTTCAGTATCCATTGTGAAGCGTGAATTGTTCTTAAATTCATTATAAAAAGTGATTCTTACACCATACACATAGGAAGTTGAGATGAGTCTTGGTTTTTGTCTCAGAGTTTGCTTATACCAGTAAAGCCATGCAGCATCACCTTCACAGAAACATCGCAGAGTTACCTTGTCTCCAACATTAGCTGATACAAAACGTCTCTCTTGACGAACAGATGGCAATTCCTGAACAGACATATGAGCTGAAGTGAAATGGGAGACAAAACAAATGCACAGTTAATTAAATTAAACTAAGTTATTGCAGCATGAAAATATTAGTAGCATTTCCGAGAATAGCTGTTATAAACTAAAACATAGTAACTGCAGCCACAAAAACAACAACTCACCCATTTTGCCCAAGAACAAACACGTCAGATACAAGAGAAACTTTGGAGATGTCATTGTCTTCGAATTCTTGTGTTGAATGAGAGAAATCTCAATCTTTATTTCACTCTTAAGAGACAAGACTGCGTTTGATTGGCCAGCCTGAAGTGACACTGTACATCCTACTTATGGAAACATGATCACATGCTCACTGTCACCTATAGTGTCAAGTTTGGTTGATGAGATTCACATAGTGTAAGGTATATAAAGAAAATAATGACTCTTTACCTTGGTATCTAATTTAACATTGGGGGGAAATACATTACAGGTTATACAGTTGATACACCATAATGCTTACAGTGGACTCTAGTCATACTCAGCACTTGACAGTGGGCTAACTGTCATTATGTCTAGAAGATAAGGTAAAATGCAGGTCTGATAGTTTTTCTGAAAAAAGCATAAGTGATAATAAAGTTGAGTATTCATAAAAATTATGAATATCTATAGACTGAGTCAATGCATCGTCCAGAAGTAAGTTGACTATGAATATCTATCCTTATATTGTTTTGGAGAATTTTGCTGAACTTACCCAACTTTAAAATACTTTAAAGCTATTGTGCGTAGTTTTTGTCCTCCCCATGAGGAATTCTAAGTAATGACAACAAAACTGTCAGTGCGTCCAATTGAAACAAGCCTTCCGTGATCGCGTAGACAGGTAGACAAATGGCAGTTGGTTTGAATTGTGGAGATACGTGAAATCGCCAAACTTGTTTATTTCTGTTGTCATTTTTCAGCTGTAACCATAACGTTTAAACATTAACCAGCTCCGACTGGGGGATCCCGAGGCGTTCCCAGGCCAGGTTAGAGATATAATCCCTCCACCTAGTCCTGGGTCTCCCCCGAGGCCTCCTCCCAGCTGGACGTGCCTGGAACACCTCCCTAGGGAGGCGCCCAGGGGGCATCCTTACCAGATGCCCGAACCACCTCAACTGGCTCCTTTCGACGCAAAGGAGCAGCGGCTCTACTCCGAGCTCCTCACGGATAACTGAGCTTCTCACCCTATCTCTAAGGGAGACGCCAGCTACCCTCCTGAGGAAACCCATTTCGGCCGCTTGTACCCTGGATCTTGTTCTTTCGGTCATGACCCAGCCTTCATGACCATAGGTGAGGGTAGGAACAAAAACTGACCGGTAGATTGAGAGCTTTGCCTTCTGGCTCAGCTCTCTTTTCGTCACAACGGTGCGATAAATTGAATGTAATACCGCACCTGCTGTGCCGATTCTCCGACCAATCTCCCGCTCCCATTGTCCCTCACTCGCGAACAAGACCCCAAGGTACTTGAACTCCTTCACTTGGGGTAAGGACTCATTCCCTACCTGGAGAAGGCACTCCATCGGTTTCCTGCTGAGAACCATGGCCTCCGATTTAGAGGTGCTGATCCTCATCCCAGCCGCTTCACACTCGGCTGCGAACCGATCCAGTGAGTGCTGAAGGTCACAGGCCGATGATGCCATCAGGACCACATCATCTGCAAAAAGCAGCGATGAGATCCCCAGCCCACCGAACTGCAACCCCTCTCCACCCCGACTACGCCTCGATATCCTGTCCATAAATACTACAAACAGGATTGGTGACAAAGCGCAGCCCTGGCGGAGGCCAACTCTCACCTGAAACGAGTCCGACTTACTGCCGAGAACCCAGACACAGCTCTCGCTTTGGTCGTACAGAGATTGGATTGCCCTGAGAAGGGACCACCTCACCCCGTACTCCCGCAGCACCTCCCACAGTATCTCCCGGGGCACCCGGTCATACGCCTTCTCCAGATCCACAAAACACATGTAGACTGGTTGGGCATACTCCCAGGCTCCCTCCAGGATCCTTGCGAGAGTAAAGATCTGGTCCGTTGTTCCACGACCAGGACGGAATCCTATACTATACCTGTAATCTGGTGATGTCCTCACTCTAATTTGATAGAAATGATTAGCATAACAAAGGGTATATAACAAAGTATTGAGATGAACTTTTGTTATTGACCAAATACTTATTTTCCACCATAATTTGCAAATAAATTCATTAAAAATCCTACAATGTGATTTTCTTTTCTCATAGTTGTCTCTCATTTTGTCTCTCATAGTTGAAATGTACCTATGATGAAAATTACAGGCCTCTCTCAGTGGGAGAACTTGCACAATTGGTGGCTGACTAAATACTTTTTGCCCCACTGTACCTACCTGAGGCCTGTACTACGAAGCAAGATCAACATGTCCTGGATTTCTTTCAGTTACCCGGCTTCACCAAACCTAACACCCGCGGTCCCGCATAAGCTGTATCACGACGGTGGTTATCAACTAGTTCAGTCAACCCAGGGTTTCCCAGTCCAGCAGCACGCACGGTCACATAAAAGAGGCGGTGTTTGCACAGCACGACCAATCGCAAACATCTACCAGAGCCGCATATTTTACATAAGAAGAGGAAATTATAATTCTACATAAATATGAATAACACAGACACGGTTTTGCAGGCAAAACGCAATACAGTCGCCGCTTCCTAAAACAGGAAGGAAAGCTGGCAAAAAAAATAGCCGACGCTGTAGATGCGTAAATCACAACGCTTATTAATATCACTTCCCATCAGTCAGGACCAAGATCTGACCATAATTACACTTGTGCACCTTCCATAAACTGTCGTTGCTTTAGCCTAGTATTTCAGTTGCAACCCTGGCAGTGGGAAGCCATCGTGAGAGCAAATAAAATATATAAAAACATAATTCAAACTGATGTGCGCATTGGCAACACACGGCTCAAGAAGCCGAGCCGATATGTAATTCCCTCCCATTACAATCTATATATTTCATAAATATACACATCAGGGAATGCTAACGGGGTTGTCGGTCTCTAAATGTTTTAACTTTTATGTGCGCACCCCTTTCTCCCTCTCTCCCTCTCTCCCTCTCTCTCTGCGCACCGAGCTCTGCCTGATCTTCTAAGAACGGTGACGCCGTTATCAATCGAGTATTGATTGGTCAGTAGGCGGTGCTTTTACACCGGTTGATCTCTGATCTCCAACTTAACCTGCTCCCGACCAGGTTAGGTGTTCAGCATAAGTTACCACGGCGATTTAACCCGATCACAAGTGATCCTTCGTAGTACAGAAAACCCTGGGTTGAACCTGAAGTTGGCTCGTTAACGCCAAATCTCGCTTCGTAGTACAGGCCTCTGGAGTGTAAGAGGCGCATAAGATCTTGCTGCGTAACTATAGAGCACACTTTGTGCCACAGGTGTATGGCGCAATAGACGGGACTCAAGTCCCGATTAGATCCCATGCTGAAGGCTGCAGGGATTTTGTCAATCGAAAGGGCTGGCTATCAATCGTACTACAGGATGTATTAGACGATCGTTGCATCATAAGGGACATTTGCGTCGGCACTGCCGGCAGTACGCATTGGGCGCACGGTCTTCACCACTTCTGACCCGTACAGGTGCATCTGTTTAACCATACAATGAGCTAAAACTTAATCGCGATTCATTATTTATTCGGCAAATAACGTTTCCATCAGCGTCATATCAGAGTCGATATTCATTTATATATATATATATATATATATATATATATATATATATATTTCCATAAGGCATTTTTCATTCAATATCACTTAATTCGCATTTGTGGATGGAAACATAGCTACTGACATCTCTAGACTAAAAATAATATTTTCTCCACAGTGGTTTTTGTTGTTGCATAAAAGTAGCTAATGTTGCCTATGACTAGTATGTAAATTGTTTCAGCAACTGCTCCCAAGAAATATATGATTTCTTTAGGAGGACATGATGAGCAGTATATGCTTGAAGGAAAGTGCCACAAGACTAAGCTTGAGGGTTTTATACAGTATATTTGCACTGCACTCTAAATGTAAGAGACAAGAATATTGTACTGTTTAATGTTACAGAGTTCTTGTTTACAGTATTTATAATGTCATCAAAGCCTGTTTTAAGCATTTTGACATTGATTTATTAATATAATCTACTAGAATTGTCTGGGCTTTAGAGTTATACTGCGTGGCTGCTGTGCATGAAGACACTGCAGAGACTTCCTGTTTGAAACCAAAAAGACAAAGAGAGCAGAGGGTCCTAGAAGAGTGAACGACCAACGTATATTAAGAGCATAACTCTGACTGCCGACTACACGGAGGCTAAAAAAAGATGCTTACATCTCTGGGTTTATGATGTGCAATCAGCAAATTCACAGTAAACCTGTGAAGAAGGGGACTACAGATGAAAAATAGCTTTTTGGCTAATTATGGCATTTTTAACACCTGTATAATCTTGTGTTTTATTAATTAGCAATGCTTCCTTCTCAAAATAAACTGAATTGAATTAAAGGAATGATCAATACACTTAGGGCTGGCACTCACAGATTAGTTTGTGCCGTCTTGTTGTGACCTGCATTTAGAAGACCGACTCTGACGTTTCTGAGCAGGCTACCACACCTAAAAAGAGTGAGACATGTTTGGTGTTTGCCGTACTGATTGTGTCCCACTGACGCTGAGATAGTGTTGCTGAGAGAATGGTGTGCTTATGTAACCACAGAAAGGAACTAGTGTGTGTGAAGGAGGAAACATTACACGCAGTGGCCTTCATACCTTAGCAGCCGGTACTTTATATCCATTTTACAGGCATGCAAACTCTCTCTCTCTCTCTCTCTCTCTCTCTCTCTCTCTCTCTCTCTCTCTCTCTTTATTGCTTACGTTGCCAAATTCAGATAACACATAAATAAAAGGAAATTACCAAATAACTGGCACAACATAAACTATAACATGAAAACTGATAAAGGCACGAGGAGTACAATGGTACCTCAAAATCCTTACACAACTTATCACATAGTTACGACTTTCTCACAATTGAAATCTAATATTTACAGGAATCTATTGATCTAGGTGGGTGTTCAGGTGTTATTTGTGGTGGTTTTACTCCTCTGTGCTGTTTCCGTGGTCATCTCTTAATTCGTGGCAGGAGGCGATTTATAAGCTGCTATGATACAGCATACAGGCATTCTTGCCTAAACACACATTCTAGTTTTTCCCTGTCTGAAAGTGTCTTGAATTCTTTACAATGACTTTTAAATTTGAAGATTTGTCTAGTTGGTTTGTATTTGTCACATTAGAGCAGTAAGTGCTGCTCGGTCTACTACTACTACTACTTTTCTCTCTCTCTCTCTCTCTCTCTCTCTCTCTCTCTCTCTCTCTCTCTCTCTCTGAACAGAGCGAGCAGAGTCTGTCCTCCCTGGGTCTCTCTCTCTCTCTCTCTCTCTTTCTCGTATCTGAGCTCATAGTGGCCACAGACATCAGTTTTTTGTGGGCGTGTGTTTGTTCATTGTTGTCAACAGTATAGTAAGAGTGGAAATATGGCACCTAGAGACACAACTGTAGCTGAAGCAACCCGTTTAATTGGTGCTTTGTGAGTTAAATCTTTACATTCAGAATATGGAGGGAATATCTGACTGAATTGTCACTTGTAGTAACACAGACACAAAGAACACATGAAACATATCCAGCTCTACTGCCTTACACTGGAGTACACACATTCACTCCAGGTGTCGTCTGTCTGCTGCCTCGTTGATCTGTTGGCCTTGTTCTCCCTGAAAGCAACATAATGGAGGTTGTCTGCCTCTTGGCAACCCTGGCAATGAAATATAAAAAGGGTTAATTTCCATATTAGTATACGTCTCATGACTAATATATAAAAAAGTACACAGTCAAATTCAAATCACTATATGAGCCCTGCAAAAATCCACGTCTTACATTGTTTTTTAGTTTAGGTTGTGTCAGAGAGGTGTTTTTTTTTTTTGATTTCAAGTTGTGGACGACATAACAAAAACAGCCCCCCCCCCCCAAATAATGCAGCACCAACTTCAGTCTTGCACAATGGCCACTGCTTTACAATCGTCAATAAATCCTCACAAGGGTTTGCAGTACTTATTGCATTATATTGAACTGGATATTGTACAGGTGTTGTTCTATTGTGTTCACCGCAAGCTCGGTTTTCTCGCGTTTAAAAATATGTTACAGTCATAGTTTGAAAATACTCACCTCTGCATTGGGGGCCGAGGCAGCGGAGGATCTAGCTTGAGAGTCTGGTTGTAAGAAAAAATGACAAAAGCCGTCTTCAAAACCCACCATGCTTGTGCTGAAAAGACCAATTCTTTTTTACTAAGTTGGATCGTTTGAATATAGGTCTAGACATTTTCCATGATTTTTGTTTTACTATAAATCCATATCCATGATTCCTAAATGAACAAGTAAGATGTCTTCATTAACTCCCATGAAAGTTATTGATTGTCCGACAGTTACTCTTGCCTTAATTTAGATTACTTAACAGATTCAATGACTCAATGAGTGACTGGGATTCAATGAGGATACTGGTCACTCATTTAATCCATACTCACTTTTAATATCTCAGCCTGGTACAATGCATTTGCTATCCAACACAAAACAAAACTTACACAAATAGTGTTTGAAAGATAATTGGCTCCCCAAAACCCCCCTAACACAACTTCACACCCGGTCATAACTCAGAAAAGCCACTATAATCACACAGGATCCCACCCACCACCACCACCACCACCACCACCACCCCCTTCACCCATCCTTTCAGTTACTGCCATCAGGTCAACACTACAGAGTCCCATTTGCAGGGAAAAACATTTAAAAACTCCTTCATCCCCACTGCCATCACCACACTGAACAGCCATACACAGACAGCATCAAACAGCTCCATCAAGCTTCTTCTTGCACTGTTTTAGCATGTTGCACATGTTTTACAGTCAATGTTATTACACTCTTTCTATATGTATCTTTATGTTCTTATATGTATTTTAGGTCATTTGAGCCTGCCCTGTCAAAGACAAATTTCTGTCACTTGTGACGGACAATGAAGTTTTTCTTATCTTAAATCATATCAACTAATTTAGTTCTTTTCTGCTCTTAAATATCACATACATTGAACAGACAGACTGAAGGAAAAGCAGTTTAGCCTACCTGTGCATTGGCAACGGTTTGTCTTGTACAGTGTGTAAACCAAAGACACAACCAGGATGGTGGTGAATGCCAAAGCTCCACTCAAGATATACACCAAGACATTAGATTCGTCATCATCTGCAGATGAACATTAGGAAACAGAGCTTTCAGTTTTTTTTCCCTTACCAAATTTGATTAGAAAGTATCCATCACTGTTTAAGAAATAAGATGATCTTTGCTAGCAAGTAACCTACATTTAAACTCCAGCTTGGTCCCGTTTCCAAACAGAATGTGTCCACATGAGGCAACAGCACAGTAGTAGGTTCCAGCATGAGAAAGATTCAGACTCTTCATCAGCAGGTTGTAGACACAGGTGTGGGTTTGTGTGTTGGGTTTCCTCTTACACTGATCATTCCTGCCTCCATGGGTGTAAATGAGTCCTGGCTGAGATTCTTCTGACTTCTTGAACCAGTAAACACTGTGTTCTCCATCACAGGTCCCAGTGTGTACTATACAGTTCAGAGTCACAGAGCCTCCTGGCTGGATGCTCTCAGATGAAGACTGATGGACCGTAGCTGGGACCTTCAAACCTGAACTTTTTACGTGGATTATAGTGCCCTCGGTGAATTCATACACGTATGAATAGCTACTTACGCAGTAATAAGTAGCTGAGTCGGAAATCTGCACGCTTGAGATCTTCAAGTGATTTCTACCAGTGGTAGTTTCCACTTCAAAGCGTGGATCGGTTTTAAATTCATCATTCAAAGATGCATTTTTGTCATGCTTATAGAATTTAGACACCAGCTGTGGTGTCTGTCCCATAGTTTGTTTGTACCAGTAAAACATCACTGCTACACTATCATCTCCGTAGAAGCATTCCAATGTCAGGTCATCACCGACGCTAAGTGATGCGAAACGTAAAGATGATACTTTAAGAGCTGTCGTATCCGCTGAGGAGAATATGAAGACCAATCATTTTGACAATTAACTTTATACCATGACTGGGAGCATAGTGCAGTACGCAAAAAAGTAATATTTATAATAAACAAAAAGTGACACAGTGCACTTGCAGAAGATACAACTTACCTATTCTCCCCAAGAGCAGACATAACACATACAAAGCAAACATCGGAGGCGTCATTTCGTTTATGTTGCCGCTGTCACTTGACAGAATCTCTTTATGTTCTAGACTGTTTTTGATTGGCCAATCAGAGATGAGTCTGAAAGATCACATGCTCCGTGTTTGGTCTTTGAGAAAGAATTTTCATGGAAATCTAAACAGAATTTGGAAAGATTTGGCATGTAATCAAGACTTATTTAGGACATTTTACACTCTAAATGTTATTGCTAGGGGCCTTAAACCCTTTAGCAGTGTTGAATGCACAACATTAGAATACTCTGAAATGTCTCTTAATACAACACTGTAGAAAAAGGTTTGGTGTTTGCTGTACCGATTGTGTTAAACGGACGTTGCTGAGAGATTGGTGTGCTTATGTAACCACAGAAAGGAGCCAGTGTGTGTGAAGGAGGAACCATTACATGCAGTGGCCTTCATACCTTAGCAGCTGGTACTTTATATCCATTTTACAGGCATGCAAACTCTCTCTCTCTCTCTCTCTCTCTCTCTCTCTCTCTCTCTCTCTCTCTCTCTCTCTCTCTTTCTCTTTCTGTGTGTCTCTTTATTGGCATGACAACATTGCTTGTCTGACTTTAGAAGACACATATTGCATTTGTGTGTGGCTCCAGGTTAATAAATCCAGTCATGTTAGATAACACACACTGATCAGAGTGTTTTTATTCATCATTTAATATCTGTGATGTTACAAAAAACACATTTTGTATCAAAAATAGAAGGGTTGTCTTGATCCGACTTCCTGATAGTAGCATGTTTATAATGTATATACATATATTTTTTTTTTAAAGATTATTTTTTGGGGCACGTTAGGCCTTTATTTTCATAGGACAGATGAAGACATGAAAGGGGAGACAGAGGGGGAATGACATGCTGCAAAGGGACGCAGGTCGGAGTCGAACCCGCAACCGCTGCATTGAGAAGTAAACCTCTATATATGGGCGCATGCTGTACAAGGTAGCTACCCAGGCACCCAAGCATATTTACAATATTTAATTGTTCAAACATTTTTTAGCATTGGTAGATGCAGAAGATATGTAGGGACTTACTAGGAGTGAATAAAATGATTGAAAATGCCAGTTTGGCACGTGAAACAATAGATACTGAAAGATGTGCCATATACAGAGTAAATAGGGATATTTTTGCAATCTCATCCTTCACCTGCTAATGCTTTTTAATAATTGAGCAAGATCCAATATGAGCATATTGGATCTGAGGGCAAGTTGTTGACGTGTCTTTTAAGATGAGTTTCCTAGAAAATCATATCTTTGGATTATGTTTCGACATACAGTAAGAGTTTTAGGGAACTGAAATTGTGAAACTTCCGTTACTGATACCTAAAACACTATTTGGAGCCACTGAATGGAAAGCTTCACTCAGACCAGTCTTTGCATGAGCTAAGACATAAATCTGGACTGCAAGAGTTGTAGGTATGTAAACCTTCTTTCACCTCATTAAGTCTATTGTTCTTCAGTTCATTTCAATGAGAAAATACAGCCTGCTTTTACTTGTTCTTATGCACAGCGAGCTTTCTGCATCTAAGACATGAGACTTGTTTTGCAAGTTCAATGAGATAGGGTTCACTGTCTGAGGTGTAACACGCTGTGGCCTGGAAGCTACAGGTCGGTCTTCCTGTGTAAACGCTCTGCTAGGACTTGTGTTTCCACTAATGGAAACTTGCACTCTGTAGTTCACACCACCTTCACCACAGGAGTGAAAGATAAACGGTGAGAACCGGCTATAGATTTAAGGTGCAACCTGTGCTTACGTTTCTGGCAAAAGAATGTATTAAGGGACTGTTCGTTATTTATTTAAGGGGCCATTGGGGGGTTGGATGACCCTCCCCTCAGCAAAGAATAAAAAGACACGACCCTCCCCTATTTTCCTCCGGTCCCTAATAGATTGTAGTAGGGGATTTTCATGAGCATGCTTTGTCTCTCTGTATTCAGTATATATTAGAAGATATTTGAAATTAAACACATTTCACAAAAACATTTTTATTTTATTTCAACATTGTATTGTACATTTAGTCACGTAAAGTGTCTTGCAAAGTATTGACATGAAAGAGATATCATTTGTTGAAGTGGATGAATGTAAAGCCCTACTTTACTCTTTCCTGCTCTTTATTCTTGAGTATACACAAACGCTCTCCACATTGTCCTCTCGGCGGTGTCGATCTCTGGTTGTTTTCAGGCCCAGAGCAGCATAATGGAGAATGTCTGCATCTTGGTTCTGGTAATGACAAAACAACTAATTATGTGAGAAATGTAGTACTAAAAGAACAAATAAAATAGCTGTTATTAGAGTCTCATGTAGTGATTCTATATGTATAAATTGAGGCTTTTATTATACAGTTATTTCACCTACCATGGCGTCAGAAGCTGCGGGACATGCCAGATGAGTGACAGATCCTGCAAATCAAAATACATGAATGATCGGGTCAATAAAACATGTTAGATACTTTTTACTCTGAAAGTCTTACCTTTGCAGACAGAGCATGACTTCTTTTTCAACTTGTACATGATGAAAGCCAAGACAAGGAGCACGATAATGGACACTGCCAATGCCACAATCAGGCTATAAACCAATAGAAGGGGGACTCCTAAGATCAAGAAAAGAGAAAACGTATGCCAATTATTATATATAATTAATATAATTGAATGGGTATTTTTAACGTGCGCAGGATGGAAAAATATATCAGTTTTTAATCACCTACTTTCTATCTCCACTCTGGTTCCACTTCCAAATACAATGTCCCCGCAGGAGGCCAGAACACAGTAGTACATCCCGGTATCGGTGAAGCTCACTGACTTTAAAGCAAGGTTTAAAGTGCAGCTCATGTTAGACTCTTCATTGGAGAGCTGTTTACACTGACCCGCACTGTGATACATGACTGCAGACTGAGCCACACCATGTCTGAACCAGTAGAGGCTCTGATTCCCTGCACATGCTCCAGCGTTCACCGTACAGCTCAAATTCACAGAGTCTCCCAACCGAAGTGGCTCCAACGCTGGCTGATGGACCACAGCTTGGATGTTGGGCTGTGGTGTTTTGACATGAAGGAAAGCTCCATGTCTGAATTCAACTGCGCTGAATTCTACAATCCCACAGTAATATGTTGCCGAATCCGACACGCGAAGATTTTTAATTATGAGATGGTTGACGCCTTCTTCACTTTGTACCAAGACCTTAAACCTTTCTTTATACGCAGGGAAGATGGAAGCTTCAGTGCTTTGCTTCATCCAAGATGCTATGATAAGAGGTTTGCCTTCCAAGCTTTGCTGGTACCAAGAGAGGAAAGTTACAGCATCATCCCGACAAAAGCATTTTAAAGTCACATTCTCCCCAACTTTAGCTGTTATGATTCCACTGTCCTGAGTTACACCTGAGGTCTTGTTAACAGCCGATACCTCACCTGCACAGAATGAAATGCATGACATATTATTTCTGCTTTTAAAACCTCATCCCTCTCACTCCAAATGATATTCATGCACATAGAAACAGTGAAAAACGTTTGTAAACTACTTACAGATTTCACTGAGAAGCACAAAAAAAATGTAAAGTGGCATCATCGTTGAAGCTCTGCAGTCTATATCCTGTATGTTGACGGACGCACCCAACTCTTATAGGAGACGAAGGCTCGTTGTGATTGGCTTAGCTGACTGAATGGTTTACAGTCAGACTTGCGATTTGTTCTTTTGCATAAGATGAGTCTGATCAGAGTAATTCAGGTTGATTTGAGTCTTTGGCACAGGATATCATTGTTGTAGGTGTGACAACAGGTATGTATACCATGAAAAGGAAATCCTCTCAAGTCCATTTTTGAATGGAGGAGTCGAGGTTGTGCATGTCAGTGTTTGTTCTCCACAATATGCACAGTGCTTAGAAGGGATTTTTTTTTTCAATTTGTAAAAACATGCTGTGTTTTTCAGTCATGACATTCTGTTTGTTGGATTTAGATGTACTTATATGATCATTCATGGTATTACTTGTGTTAGAAAATGTGTTTTTGGGGTTGTGTGTGGTTAAGTGAGCTCAAAGAGAATGTGATAGATGTAGAAAGGAAAACAGAAATCGGGAGAGCGGTTTAACCCGTTTCACTTCTACTTTAAAGTTTCCAGTTAACTTCCAGATTGGTCTTTTCTATGCGACTTCCAAATTGTAATTCCCATTATGCCAGTGATGCCCCTCAGGTCAGATGTGGTATTTATTCCAACATTTCTCCATAATGGGACACCGCCTGTCGGATCACGATTGTTTTGTGGCTCGTTTCCGATCACCTACTGGCTTTACCTCTGTGAGTTGACTCTAAAAGTAGTTGAATGAGCGCTTGGAGAAAGTGACAAAAAGCATGGTTCAGTTCACAATGTTCTAAATGTTTATTGAGAAACACAAGAATATATTTTCTAACAATCACTCCATTCACTTTGATGACGTGAGCGTAGATGGATAAGAAATGCATTTCATAGGAAGGGAGGATTGATTAAATATAGGTATATGCAGATAAATGTTCAGGAAGGAAATTGATGACACAAGTTTGTACGATACCAATTAAAACCGACGAGAGAGGCTTTGTTCAGAATGTTCACAGAATGAAATGTAACGCATTCACAACACCATCCCATGCACACATCATCAGATATCTTCCGTTTAGAGGAAACTACATGTGAAGACTGACAACAATGTTGCACAGAACCATTGCTTTTGTTCTTTTGGTGTTTCTGATTGTGAATTGCATCTCATTTAATGTTGCATCACTGCCTTTTATTGCCCAATGTTTTGTTTTTAGTCATTGACGATGTGTAATTGTATGTTATAGATAGCCCTCAATGCCAAGTGCAGCGTCAGAAAATACCTGCTTGTAGGTAGAAGGAGAAAAAAGGTTGAGAACCAAGGGAATAAGTGGGAGGTAGCATGTCAAATCTCAAATTTACTTCTATTATATCATACTTGTGTATAAATATACATCTACCTAATCCTGTGTTTAGTATGCTTCCCATTAGCTTCTGCCACACGTGTCAAAAAGATTCATGGAGGAAAAATACCTCAACATTCCTCAACGTTAATGGATACAGATATAGACGGTATGGTAATTCATTCTGTAAGGTGGGAAATTGTACCAGAATGGCCTACTGGCTCTATAAATGTGGTTAAAAGTAGGGTAGCTCATTCTGTCAGGTAGGAAATATCTATTAGAATGGACTACTTCCTCTATAAATGTTGTTAAAAGTAGGGTAGACCATTCTGACAGGAAGGAAATATCTATCAGAATGGACTACTTCCTCTATAAATGTGGTTAAAAGTAGAGTAGTCCATTCTGTCAGGTAGGAAATATCTATCGTAATGGCCTACCTCCTCTATGAAAGTGGTCAAAAGTAGGATAGCCCATGCTTACAGATAGGACATATATATATTAGAATGACTTACTTCCTTTGTAAATGTGGTTTAATGTAGATTAATGTAGAGGCTAGATCATTCTATGAGGTGAGAAACATCTTTCAGCATGACATACCTCTATAAATGTGGTTGAAAGTAGGGTAGCTCATTCTGACATGAAGGAAATATCTATCAAAATGGAATACTTCCTCTATGAATGTGGTAAAAAGTAGGGTTTAGCATTCTGTCAGGTAGGAACTATCTGTCACAAACACACTCCAACAGAAACTTAAGCTCCTGAACAATAATACACACAGAAACTCATGTGTATATAATTGTGTAGGAGCTTGATATTCTGTTGGAGTGAGAAAAAAAATGGTCTGATTGTTTGTTGTTTTTGCATCGCTTTATAGCTAATTTTGTATTTTTCCATCTTAATTCCGTCAGCCTCTACTTTGCAGATTTTAACAGACTTTACCAAGCCGAAGCAGGCTACAGCGTCTGCTTCAAATAGGTCTTTTGATGTTTGTGGTCTGTATGTACATGCTGTAAAAAAACTGCGGTGAAAGCTCTTCAGTTGTTGACTCAGAAGAGACGAGGCACTACTGTCCAACACTCTTCTCAGTTGAACCTGTATTTCCTGAGTCGTGCAAAGTGACAGAGCGAAGGCCTATTGTTCACTGTTTCTCAAACGAGTCAAGCTGAAATGGAAAATAGATCCACCCATTCTTGTTTTCTTGATGAGAATATGAGTCAGACCATGTGGCAATCAATGAAAAGCAGCACCAGAAGCAGTGGTGTATGTTAGAAGCCTTTATACTTTATAACAGAGGTGGAACTGCTTTATTAAGAACATTTTTTTACTGTGGTTTTGGCAAGTTGGGCAAATGGCTGCTTGTCAAACTCTACTCT